>NC_137016.1:1875000-1910000 GCF_032717465.1 Coenobita brevimanus | reverse complement strand
GTTTCAGGGGCAGGAAGAGGAGTTGTGTGTTATGTTCTTAGAGTATGAGGATGGTGGAGTAGGAACGGTGGCTGGGGTAATACTCTTGCTTTTTATGCTGCATACTAGGTTTAGCTGGTTTGCAAGACTAGAGAGAGAGACTGTGTGTGTGTGTGTGTGTGTGTGTGTGTGTGTGTGTGTGTGTGAGAAATTAATTGCATTACTGTTCATATTAGACATAATTTTACCGTACTGTATTTGCCAGCTAATCTGTTCACCAACAAAATTATAATTATCATCACCACCAGCACCATCATCATCCCAATACTTGCAACCAGAAGCTGGGAATATACACAGCATATATAGAACTTAACCATATCATGTCAGCATTGCTTAAACGAAATAATGACTCCATTAGATAAGAAGATGAACATAAACGTTACTACACGTAAAAAAGAGGGAGGAGGAGTAGGAGGAGGAGGAGGAGGAAGAGGAGGGCAAGAGATAGAGAAGCCAGCGAAGAAATGAAGTCATGGGAGCAGTGGAGCGAGGAAATGATATTGTGTGAGGAAAGTGGTGCTGGGGGACACACGTGAAGAGACGAGAAGGGGATTGCTGGACAGACAGCGTTCTCTCTGGGGAGTGTTTGAGAGATAATACCCAGACGAATGATTGCTTGAGAGTTATGTTCTTACTAGGGGGTACTTAAGAGACACTGTTCTTACTAGGGATCACTTGAGGGACAATGTTCTTATTGGTGACTGCTTGAGAGACAATACCCTGGGTGGAGATTGCTTGAGAGACGCGGCGTTGCTTGAGAGATGATGTTCTAACTGGGGATTGTCTGAGAGACAGTGTCCTGAGTAAAGTGTGTTTAAAAGATGGTGTTCTGACTGAGGCGTGCTTCAGGGATGGTGTTCTGACTAGAGAGTGCTTGAATGAGGGTGTTGTGACTGAAGAGTGCTTGAGTGATGGAGTTCTGACTGGAGAGTGATTTAGTGATAGTGTTCTGACTGTAGAGTGCTTGAGTGATGGTGTTCCGAAGAGTACTTGAATGATGGTGTTCTGACGGGAGAGTGCATGAGTGATAGAGTTCTGACGGGAGAGTGCTTGAGTGGTAGTGTTCTGACTGGGGAGTACTGGATAGGTGGTGTTTAGACGCAGGATTGTTTAAGAGGAAGAGAAGGCTTTAGAATATACCTATCGAGTGCACGCGTGAAACTGAGGTAGACAATCATTTTTCATCCTTATCTTGTGGGATGATATTCTGGATGGTAATTGCTTGAGAGGCAATGTTCAGACTGGAGAGGGATGATTCTCAGTCTAATGATTGCTTCAAGGGCAGTCTTCTCGCCGAGGATTGCTTGAGAGATAATGTTTAAGCTGAGTATTGTATAGGAGATAATGTCTTGACTGAAGATTGCTTGGGAGAGAATCTTCAGACTAATGGTTGCCTGGGAGATGATGTTCAGACTGGGGATTGCTTGAGAGGTAATGTTAAAGATGGGGAAGGACTTTCTATTGGCTGGGGAGAGGTAGTCTACTGGCTGGGGGGAGAAAATCTTCAGGCCGGGGAATTAATAATGAGGCTGGGAATTGCTGAAGAGACAATGTTCAGAGTGAAAATTGCTTGAAAGACAGTGTTTAGAGTAGAATTTCTCAGAGAAGAAGAAGAGGAAGAAGGTTAACATGCATGTTTTTTGGCTGTTCCAGGGTCATTAACCCAGGTTGTAAATTTTTGTTAGGCTCCAGTCTTGAGAGACGGTGTTTAAGAAGACCCTTGCTTACGAGACACTGTTTAGAGCGGGGAAAGACAGTCTTCGAGTTAAACGCATCGTAAAGTTTTAAAAATATGTGTAGTATTTTTTTTTTTAACTATGTGAATGCGTGAGCACGTATAATTTATATGAGATCTGAATCCTCTAACTGTACTCTTTCCATTTTCTTACTTAACCTAAAATTAAAGTCTCTCTTTGTTGAATCCTGAACTGCAACCCAAGATAAACACAAGAACACGGGGCTAGTTATTAAGAAGAGGCATGGAAAGGAGGTTAAACCATATTATTTTATTTTGCCGATAATTTGCTGGGAGTAAGCTGCATAAGGACGAAAATCTCCACTTCAAAAACAGGAAAGAACTTTTACGTCTCACTCCGCTTCCTTCTTTCTCTTCCTCTGCCTCCTCCTGCCACTGTTCATCATACATACCTGTACTTATCTCGTCTCTTTCTTTCCTACCTCTTTACTTAGTCTCCTATGCCATACCTCGTTCTCTTAGACTTTCTCACTTGCACCATTCTCGTAAACACCTGTGTCCCTACCTTTTCCTTTTACATTAATCGAGTTCTTCCTTACCTCATTACTTCTGCTCTTACTTCTCATACTACTCTTCTTTTTACTTTCTTTCATTCATCTCCTTCCCCTGTACCTCTTTGCATCATCTTTCCCTCTCCCACCACCCCTGTTCAGATTTTTCTGGCGCCTACATCTCAAATAAGCTAACATTTTCCCTAATACTTTTCTCCGTTCCCTCAATCTTAAACCCCTTTCACCGTGCTTTTCCATTCCTCCTTCCTCTCTCATTAACAGCTCACGGGACCTTCTTTCCTCTTTTCTTGCCTTCTCTGCCTGACACTACCAAGCTTTTCACATAACACTGTATAATAATTCTCCATTTCTTTCCTTTCACACCCCATCTCCTATCTCCCAACTTCTTTCTCTCTCCCTCCCTCCGTCTTCAACAGCTCGCCCTCCATCCTGTTTCTTTTCTTCTCACCTCCTCCCTCAGACACTGTTAAGCTTTTTACATAACAATTTCGTTTTCCCAATACTTTTCTCCACCTTCTCCCTCTCACAGCCCATCTTCTGCCTCCCTGCTTCTTTCTTGTTCCTCCCCACCCTCTCTCTTCGACCGCTCGCCCTCCTTCCTTTCTTTTTTCCTCATATCACCTCCCTCTGTTAGCGTTAAGCTTTTTACATAACATTTTCTTTCTCCCTAATGTTTTTCTCCATTTTCTCCCTCTCACACCCCCTTCTGTTTCCTTGTTTTTTCCCTTTCGTTCCTGTCCCTCCTTCTTTGACCATTCGCCCTCTGTCTCACCTTTTTTTCCTCTCAGTTCCTTCCTCTGACACTATAGCTTTTTTACGTAATGTTTTCTTTCTCTTGAACACTTTTCCCCCCATTTTCTCCAACTCATATCCCTTGTTCTTTCTCCCTCCCTCTCTCTAGTGTTTCCTATCTCCCGCTTCACCCACTAGTCCTCCTTCCCATCATTTTTCTTCTCACCTCCTCCCTCTTATGCTGTTAAACTTTTTACCTAATATTTTCTTCACATCTCTCTAACACAAGTTTGGCACCCTCTCTACATTCTTTCACGTCTCTCTCTCTCTCTCTCTCTCTCTCTCTCTCTCTCTCTCTCCCGCCCTCCTGCTCCAAGCTTGCAATCTCACTCCGTTTTTCTGCTTCCTTCTTGCATACAAAGGACTCTAGTTGCTACGACTGTTCAAAACAAAAACTATTACTTCAAGTTTCTCCTCCGGACTGTTTGTTCTTCAGCGACTTCAAAGGCAAACCTCTGAATCGTTTGCATGCGAACGTATTTAGATAATTATTCACTTGCGATATTAACTTTTTGGTGAGTGACTGTGTCGGAAAGCGAGACATGGAAGTTAAGGATATAGATAGATGAAATATCTATGGAGATACATGTAACAGTGACTGCATCCTTTTGGTTGGTCTGACAGACCACAGAAAGACACTATCCCTAGGTGTATGAAAAGCGCCTCTAGAAAGAAAAATACACTCCAAAAAATGTGTAGATGGGTTTCTGCTTGAGAAGTGGAGCCAAGATTTCAAAGGCTTAGGTGACGTGTGAATGACTGTGTGGCTTAGTTCACTGGGCACGCTGTTTGTGGGTTCTCCCGTTAGTGTGCTCTTTCTTTTTCGTTCTGAATTCTGCCACGCCTCACTTCGTAGCTGGGTGTTTGGGATGAAATGATGATGATTATATTATTATTATTATTATTATTATTATTATTACTATTATTATTATTATTATTATTATTATTATTATTATCCTGATCATTATTATTGGTATTTATTATTCACATGAGTATTTATTTTACTGTTATTATTATTGTCATTATTTTATTATTATTATTATTATTATTATTATTATCATTATTACTATTATTATTACCATCATCATCATCATCATCATCATTACTCTCATCAACATCATCATCATCATCATCATCATCATCATTACTCTCATCAACATCATCATCATCATCATCATCAACAGAGTTCAAAATGCTTAAAACAATATAATCGCAGGGGTCTCATGTTGGAAGTTTCAGTTCACATCAGTTACTCCTGAACAATACCTGTACCAAATATTTTCCATGTAGTATTGATGGTGAATGAGATAGGTAGGTTTTTGGTTCTTAGTGACGTGTTTTACTTTTTTGATTAGGTTATTCGGCAGTAAAACAAGCCTTGCATAAAAAAAAAAAAAAAAAGAGTCCATACCATTTTCTTCTTCCACTGGGCGAGTCTTCACCTAGTTTTCCATCTCATTACACTACCCCCCTCCCTCGCGCCCTCCATTTTGCTGCGCTGTGTGTGCCGGGGAGAAAAAAGTGTTGGAAAATATAAAATATTGTAGAGTACAGCAGAAAGGATAAAGAAAGGGCTCCACACACACACACACACACACACACACACACACACACACACACACAGAGCCTCCAAGGTATGAACAGCGGGTCCTCTAGCAGCTTCATTTGGCCTCTGAGTAACATCGACGTGCCCTCAAAAACACCGCTATTTACGGGGTCATGAAGAAAATAGATGCGAGTGGTGCCTGAATGGGAAGGACTTTGGCATTCACTGAACTTACTGAGGGCAGGGTACGCGGGGGAGGACAGGGCAAAGTATTGGTCCTCAGTTCGCCAGGTTACAATAAGGGAGGACAGTGACAAGTATCCTGCTTGCGAGGTATGTTCTGTCTTTTACAGGGGTTCCAGCATTTCTCGTACATAAAGCGTTTGGTCTATTCTTATGAAGATCACCAACCCCTGACCCCTTTCATCTCAACAGACAGCCAAGTGTACTCAGATTGGGCTGATTTGACTAGCTACCCAAAAAACTCAGTCCTATCTCTATCTATATACCTAGGCTACTTCCCACAAGGAAAAGGAGGTACCTGAGACAGGACGACACACTCCCAAGTTCCTCATCCACTCAAACACATTCATTCGCATCTTAGCCCCAAGGGGAGAAGGGACAGATCCTCACCACACCACACCGCACGAGGGTCAACTGCGCTGTGCAATCAGTGACATCTGCAGCAGGGCCCGACAGCAGAGCTGGTTTACCCTTGCCACATCATAATGGACCCATCCCCTTACCCTCAGTCCTGTCTTATCAAATTTCATGCAGCCAAGATCTACTATTCAAGTTGAAGGAGTAAGACACATTTGTACAGCTAGGGAATTAACAAACTTCCCTGTTTTGTATGAACATGATAAAGACTAACACTACCTGATTAATGTCTGAAGTGGAACAATGTTTGTCTCGGATGACTCGACTTCTTTGCGATGTATTCGTATGATTATGGGAAGATAGTATATAATTCCGTGACTATACTTGCGTATTCAGTTGCGTACATTATGCCCACACCTACATAAATCAGGGTGACCATGTGACATTATTATTCTCATGAAGTGATAGATATAACCATGATTACTGAGCCGCCCCTTATGGGATTAAGGCGTCTGGAAATTGATAAACAGACAGAGGGGGGAAAAGGCATACGAGCAGGGCTCTGATATTCAATGAACTTAATATAGAACGCCGTGAGAAAGCAGAGGAGGACAGAGTAAGGATTTGTCTTTATGTCCGTTAGTTTCAATATGGGAGAGGGAGAAAGAGGCTTACATTATCCCATTTCGCCCAAGAACGTTATTCATTTATTTATACGTTCTATCTGCAGACGATTTTTTTCGGCTTGGGATCTCCAGACGATTTGATACAGCACAAGTGGGACTTTTCGAAGTGGAGAGGTAAGAGACAGTCTTCATTAACCCATTTAATACGAGCGCTTTTTCTCACCTGAACAGAATCGTGTGGACGTATTTAAATTTTATAGCAAAAGGACGTCATCTGATTCAAGGGGTTAATGCTTATCGACTGCACGAGGGTCGTTAATTCAGACCCACTACATTGCTGGGTGGAATAAGGGGGAAAACAGCTTACGTTCACCAATCCGGCCGGATCGAAAAATCACTAAATAAAAACGGTGACCAGTATCCTGACTGTGAGGTGTGTGGGGGACGAGAGGGGAATAGGAAGGGGGACGAGGAGAGTGGTATATGGAAGGGGGGAGGGAGTAGAAGGGACGATATTTGGGCTAGCCTGTCCAACTCACAACTGGAAAAAATACAACTCCTTTTGCGGCTCAGACTCTTGGACAAAGTTTGTTTCTTCATTGTACCTGTTTATCCTGGAGAAGGGTCCCTTCCTCAGGTGGCAGCTATATGACTGGGTGATGGAGCTGCCCAGTTATACAAACCTCCCTCAGCTACTTCCCTATCCCCTCAAAAAGAGGATGGTGAGCTGTAGAAGGTCGACTTCATCCTTTAGTCCACCGGGTTCATGTTTCAGACGAACCTGGGGCTACAACTACTACTACCTGTTCATCCCGAAGTACTGTTGCAGACGTGGGTGTAAGGGTGTAACATCGTCCGCAGCAGTCCATACTCTGGGGGAAGTTTTTTTTTTTTTTTCTTGCCAAAATTGCCTGTCTGCTTCAGTGACTCGTGTTTTCGATAGTTATTATGTCTCCTCTTTTCTCCTCCTCCAGCTTGTCTCGTGCACAACTTGTTATTTACGTAGTCGGCTGCCCACCAGGATGCCCACAGTTACATGATGGGGATAAACCTGGAATGTTTATACCCGTAAACTGTTCTATATAGGCATGCTTACCTTACACCTTTAATTTTCTTCATCTCAGGGAAAGCAAGGTAAAGTGATTGTAATGGCTTCTCAATATGAGCATTTGATAACTGAAGATTTTGGGATGGCTGTGACAGATATTAAGAGAAACACAAAGCGTAGTTTAGGGCCTAAATATATTCAGTTCTTCGCTGTACAGGTTACTCAGGAATAACACAGTAGTCAATCATTGTACTGTATATATTCCTAGCTCTAAGTTAAACATGATTATTATTATTATTAGTAGTAGTAGTGGTAGTAGTAGTAGTAATAATAGTTTTTATTTCCGTTGTTGTTGAAGCCCCATGTTCATCTGAAACGTGAATCAGATGGACCAGAAGCTTAAGCTGATTTTCTGCAGTTCACCATACTTCTTTTGCAGAACAGGGACGTAGTTGAAGGAGTCTGTACAACAGGCAAAAGAGCGACCTTGTTATATCGGTGCCAACACGTGAAGGCGTTCCTCTCCAGCACCGAGTTGACTAGAGACAACAGTAACAACACTTACTGAATATTAATGACCGAAACATCTTGACCATCTTCCCTTTCGTTATCATACAATCAAACGGTTTTCCTAATTATTCACGCTTATTTACATCATCTTCATACTTTAAAATATTAATCTTGTTGTCACTCAGTTTTATTCCGTAACCTGAAAATAACCTGTTTGGCAATATTTAAGTTCCCAAATTATGCCGATGTCCTTGTACCCACTTTTGTACCTCTTAAAGTTTTGCATCACATTTTTCACATGGAATTCAATGTACGTCTCTCTCTCTCTCTCTTTGACCGAGATTCCTATGGTCATAATACCTGTCCTAATGACTTAAAGCCCGGCTGCGATCACGTGAAAACCAATATTATCCGCTACACAGGACTTGGGCAAAATTAGTTTCCTCCTGTATCAGTCTGTCTGTCTGTCTCTGTTCAATGTAAGAATAATTAATCCTGGATGGAAATATCCGGGAGTTATTATTTTTTTTTTTCCTAAGAGACATGAAAGATTATTTTGTCTATTTTTATTCCACCATGGTGAAGTTGAAAAAATTAGTTCTCAACATTCTCTCTCTCTCTCTCTCTCTCTCTCTCTCTCTCTCTCTCTCGCCTGTTTTTTTATCTTTCATCTTTGATGATATACTTTGAGGAATATTTGCAGGATGAATATGATGTAAGTTTGAAAGTTTTAACGGGCGTGAAACATTTCCGTGTTTTATCGTAACAGCTTTGAGGAAGGCAGTAATGATTCACACGAGAGAGAGAGAGAGAGAGGCAGAGAGAGAGAGAGAGAGAGAGAGAGAGAGAGAGAGAGAGATTGCAGTAGAGAATAATCAAACTCAATCCTGAGTACAATAGCTTATAATACAACTCCTCACATGAACGCCGTGCCCGCAAGGATGAATGTAATTAGAACAGGTAGTATGAATATTGGTAGTCTGGTTGAAAAGTTAAAAAATGAGAGAAATCACAGAAAAGAAGCAACTGAACTATCGAATGCATTGTGCAAACTTTGGTAATAAAATTAGGTGAATATAAAAAACAGAGTCAAAGAAAGTAAGATATAAGAACTTTTGACCTGCGTATTGCCACTCAGCAAGGTAGGTTACATAAAAATCATGGGGAAAAAATGAAATGAATAAAAGGTGATCCGGTTGCTGGGATTAACTATCCACAAGCTGTGATGTGAAGTTGGAGGTGGTTAATAGTGGCGGGAGAGGTACAACCTGGAGGTTTCGTCTGTACTACAAACCTGATCAATGTTCATCGTAGCAAATCTAAAGTAACCCAGTTACTGAGATACCTTGCCCCTAAGTTGTGGTGCATTGGAGTGGAGGACGGGAGGTAAAATCATGAAAATCGACAAGCTTCGTTTATACCACGGTTGTGTTTTGTCTGCAAATGTACATAAATGTAAGTTTTCTGGAGAATGAGATATTGCTTGCACACGCTATGGTGCACAGCGACAGAGTCGGCGGCCCTGTTAATCACCAGAGGGGGATAAAAGAAAAAGTGTTTCAAAGAAAATAGCTGTAAACCTCCAAATTTGAAGTAAGAAACAGAAAAAAGTTTAAGAGTTCAAGTGAAATTGCATCGAGGGCGCGAGAAGTCACCCCCATTTCAACTGCCAATCCGGCTTTGTGGGAGCCAAGAAGAAGATGACAGGAAAAGTTACTTAATGGCACTCGGTTTTGGCGACAAATTGGCCCAAGAATCACAGCTCAGAGAAAGTGAGGACAACCCCACTGGAAAGCCGTGGGTGTGAAGATTCATTAATTTAATATTAGTTTGCTGAAGTTATGAACGTGGTTTTCAATTTTTCATATATGCTGCTTCCACTCACCAGACGTCTTTTTTTTTTTTTTCTTATTCTTGCAATTTACAGGCGATTTAATTCAATTTTAAGGGAGAGATACCCTTACTGAATGTATTTGGCAGCCTTCATTGATCCATTCAGTACTATGGCAATTTCAAGTGTCTGATAATGGAAAGAAAAAAAAAATCATAGTAGGGAGGGAAGTTACGATTCGATGGTTGAAAACTGTTTGATGAGAATAATGATGGGACAGTCTCTTAATATGCAGACTTCGGTCACCACTCACATCCTGACACACCCACATTTATTCACTGTCATCTAACACACTCAGGCTCTGCCTACTAGCTGAACCCACCCAAACACACTCATCACCATTCGGCATTTCACATACTGACACACCACATGCATTCATTCTCTGCTCACACTCAGATCCCAATCGCCATTCACGGCCTGGCACCAGCATACACTCACACTCAGATCCCAAGCTCCATTCACGGCTTGGCACCCTCAAACACTCTCACTCATCCTACACACTCACACTTTTTCTTACCAGCTAAACTCACGTAGGCACACTCATTCTTTCTACTTTCATGATCAGATACGTCCACATATAATGACTTTTGTCTCTCTAGGTGACAGTTACTCATATTCAGTCTCCACTTATCATCTGACCTACCTCGCACGCACACACACACACACACACACACACACACACACACACACAGCACTAATTACTACACCCCCTCCCCCACAGTCGCCACCACCAGCACCCCTGACGAAATATATAAAACATGTCTTAAATGTTAAAAAGAAAACAGTTTACTGGTTTTAGTGTTTGTTTTTCTGTTTATTTCAAACATTATTACCTGCTTCTTCATTTCGAGAGGCCTCTTCCAGGCTGAATAACAGAACCTGGCGGAAGCAAAGACAGAATAAAAATAATCATGTACTGAAAGACTTCAATGATTCTTACTAACCTTTCACTACGATAGGTTTCCCTCAGATTGTGTCTTCCCCGTACAGCCTGGTAACGTCTTACCTGAACTTACTTTCATTGTGTGTCGGTAGTGAGAGTGAAATATAAGCTTTCTAGTGATGACTGGGCTTAAGTTCCATTAAGTGGCTCGGCAGAATCAAGATCATAATTCAATAGGCGTCACTGAACTGCTGAGAATAACAAAAAATCAACAGCTTTTTTTTTTTTTTTTTTTACACATTGCTTTACATTGCACAAAAGCGCTTGTTTTGCTCCGAGTCATGTGCTGTGTTAGTACTTAGATAATCTCAGAATACTCAGATTTTGTGTTTACATAGCGTCAATTTATTCAGATATTGTACTGGTACGGCTTCATTTCATTCATAACCTTGTACTTACACGGCCTAAATTTATTCAGGTTTTGTATTTTCACTGCCTCCTTTATTCAGATTTTGTGCTTATGTAGCGTCAGTTTATTCATATGTTCTGGTAAATTACCAATATGCTGGGAATCGAACCAGGGACTCTCAGGTGAGAGCCAGGCAGCATACCACTACACCACGACCAGGTAAAAGTTAACTCACGTTGTCATAATCTTGCCCGAGTGCCAGGGGGTTAACTCATCCTATTGATGCCCACAGTGGGGGCGGAGGGACGTTGGTTACAAGATTGTGACAACGTGAGTTAACTTTTACCTGGTCGTGGTGTAGTGGTATGCTGCCTGGCTCTCACCTGAGAGTCCCTGGTTCGATTCCCAGCATATTGGTAATTTATCAGATGATTTTTCCTGTGTATAGTACAGGTTTCTCCCTTTATTCATATGTTGTATTTATACGGTCTTAATTCATTCAGAGTTTGTATTTACATGACCCAAGTTTATTATTTTCACGGCCTCAATTTATTCAGATTTTGTATTTACATGGTCTCAATATAATAAAACTTTGTGTATGTATATTTCATGCCTGGTTGGGGATGGCCACTGCAAAGGTTAATGATTGTCCTACTAACGAATATTGAATTAGCTGCGTTCTCTCGTATGAGTGCATTTATATTCATATAACGTGTGAATAAAGCACGGCTATAAAGGGGATGCTGAAAAATAACAGGACCTATGAAATTAACCGTATTTGCATTTATCGTGTTGGTTTGGTCTAAATATTCCCGGTACTAGGATCAAAACAGTTTTTACTTAATTGCTTTCATATAATCCACAGAACTGAATTTGTTATGGACTCGATGAATGGCAGATCTGACATATACATGGCTTGAAAACACGAGTCCTTGTTTCAGTTTGGACACCGACACAGTGCAGGCTTGTTCGAAATTATTATGAGGGCATAATAGAAGAACATTTATTGGCTTCCTTTTAGCCTCGTCAGTACAGAAAACCGTGCAGTTCATATCTGCTTTATATCCATTCTAATCCCTTTAGCCTGAGGACGTCATTTTAAAATGTATTTTTATTGTTAACAGAAAACTTTATTCAGCTCATGAGACAGCCCAAGATGAAACGCGATTAATGAAGCTGTATGTATCTGCTCCACTTATAAAAATATTTTCTGAACTGTGAATAAATAAATCAGGTAATAACACCTAGCAGAACTGACATCGTCAAGTTGAAACAAGTAACTGTTCCCACAATGTGTTTGATGATATACGTATCTGGTTATACTAGTAATGCGGTATTTTATCCTTGGCTTTCGTGACAGTTTCTATGCACCCTCATGCACCACTTCATGCTGCAGACCTAACATATAACAAACTCAATGTATGTTGCTTTTCTGATGAACTTTTGCACCCAGCATCATACCACTGCCCACATACCATACCAATTTATCTACACCACTGCCCAAACACCTTACCAATTTTTCCAATGTCCATACCACTGCCCACATACCTTTCCATATGTCCACACACTGCCCACATACTTTACCATCTGTCCACACACTGCACATAAACCTTACCATCTTCCCACACACTGCACAAATACCTTACCATCTGCCCACCACTGCACGCATACTTTACCATCTGCCCACACACTGCCCCCATACCATTTGTCCACCCACTACTCACATACCTTACCATCTGCCCACACATAGTGCACATACCTTTCCTCATTTTGTCCCCACACTGACCATATACTACAGTATACTGTTTGTCCATACACTGCACACATATCTTAACGTTTATCCACACACTGCATATATACCTTACCATTCTGTCCATACACTGCATATATACTTTACCATTTGTTCACACACTGCCAACATACCTTACCATTTTGTCCACAACCTGCCCACATACCTTATCATCTATCCACATCACTGCTCACCTTACCATTTGTCCATACACCACCCACATACATTACCATTTATCCACATCAATGCACACACACTTTACCGTTGGTCTACAACACTGCCCACATACCTTAACAATTTGTCCACACATCGCACACATATTTTATCAGTTGTCCACACCACTGAACACATTTTTGATTAATTGTCGATACCACTGCACACAGTCTATATTATTTATCCACACCACAGCACACATACATACCTTACCATTGTCCACACATTGTGCACATATTTTATCATTTGTCCACACACTACACACATAGTATATCATATGTCCACACACTGCACACATACTTTATTTGTCCACACACTGCACACATACTTTATCACATGTCCTCACACACGTAAGTTACCAATTGTCCACACAAACTGCACACGTACATTACCATTTGTCCATACACACAGTACACATATTTTGCCATTCATCCACTCAATGCACACATAGTTTATCATTAGTGTACACGCTCCACACATACTCTATACTTTGCCCACACTCACCACATATACTTAATCATTTTTCCATATTCTGCACACGTACTTTATCATCTGTCCAAAAACTGCATACATGCTTTTATCATTTGTCTAATCGTCCTCTTAGTAACTACTGTACATATTAAGTCTGTGATCGTGAAAACGAAGGTAACGGCCAATTTTGTTCATATGTTTATCCATTTACATTATATATATATATATATATATATATATATATATATATATATATATAATTGAAGCTTACTCTTTCTGTCTCTCGAGTGTTCTACGTGAAGTTGAATCCATCCAGACCATTTTTTTTTCCTCAATAGTGTTCAACAAATCTTGTCATAAATTAGGGACTTTCCTTGAGCCTCGTATTCAGTTCTAATAATACAAGCATCTTATTATTTTATATTAGTCGAAGGTAACTCCATTCCTCTGTCAGTATTCGCTGCTTGTTTTCCATCTAGCATTGTCCACTTTTCACAGCTGTACGTTGGTGTTGGTAGCAAGACTGTATCATGCATTCCTTCACCGCTGATTTACACCATTTGTTCATCCCCTCAGCACAACAATGTTTTGCCATCGTCTGATGATTGTATTCAGCTTAAAACAGATCTCCTTTGGTGAATAGGGTAATGCATTCACCGTCAATTCTTTTCAGTTTGCAAAATGATCCATAATGTTTGCTGAAGATAACCAAGATATCATGCGAAGGATGTCCTGGCTTCTATAACGTTTTCCCACTTTTTCTGTCTCTTCCACTTCCCCACCTATACCTAATCACTGATTTATGGGGACGTATGTTTATTTTCTACTGCCATCAGATAATTTTTTTAGTCGACCTACAGGCAGTCCTCTTACAGTGGAGCTCGATTTTATGATTTTTCATTCCTGCTACAGCCAGACGATTTATTACCACCTATTGCGGTACTATCTTGAATCTTCCCAGGTCACATAATACAACTGATCTGGAGTGCATTTCTTGTGGTAAAAGGGTTGAAAGCCGTTGCCATTACCCCTTTCACTAGATGACATCCCCCCCCCCCCTGTGCTGAGCGAAATCGTGTACCTTAAGAACTAGTAATGAAGGAACAGTATATGGGAAAAAGAAAGTGAAGCTGCCATCATACTGAACAGATATCCGTTTAGAAAACCCCATATATATATATATATATATATATATATATATATATATATATATATATATATATATATATATACACACGTTTACAGATTCCCTGCACCTATAGTGCAAGCCGAGCCATACCTTAGCCCGGTCAGTGGGGTACGGGCTGATTACAAAATAGCAATGGGGGGGGGGAAGACAGGACTTGGGGGGATTGCCCAGCACACGCGCCCTGTCTCCTGACTGGCTTTGTGGAAGTTTAGTGGCCCGTTACGCCAATTAAAAAATCTGGAGTTGTTGTTGAAAGATTCCCTGCACATATAGTGCAGGCCGGGCCATACATTAGCCCGATCAATAGTGTATGGGCTGATTAAAACACAGTAAATGGGGAGGACAGGACCTGGGGATTGCACATCACACACATCCTGTCTCCTAACTGGCTTTATGGCGTGTGTAAAAGAGTACAAGTACTTATTATATATGCCGGTACTGCACACAGTACAGTGAAAGGCTCATTCAAGGGTAAAAGGTCATCTCTTCCACTGCTTTTGCTTGACATTCATGGCATGTCTCATATTTTTCCTTAACGTATTATATCAAAGGGAGTTCTGTGGGTAGAGAAAAATACCAAGCCCCTCCAGACTTAGTAATATTAGACAGCAGAGGAATTTGAGACGTAAAGGAGTGAAATATTTGATGAAATTTTTTCCTAGATGTACTTTATAATTATATGTTTACGGTTCAGTGCTAGAACCAAATGAACTTTGTGTTTGTTTACACACTAAATTTATACGAACATTTTCCCTTTCTTCCATATGACGTATTTAACATCTTATTCTTGCTGCTTGACTACTCGTACGATTAATTTCAACTTAGGGATGGGTTCTCGTACTCGGGTTGATGAAGGCTGTACCGAACCTCTCCGGCTGGATGTCTTTCCTAATCCGAGTAAAAGCATCTGAAGATGGAAAGATTTAAATAACCAGTAAGATTAAAGGAATTAAGTATACAATGAACCATCGTAGGGAATGAATATATACTTATACGTCTTCACACTACACGGGTATTTGGTAATCATTTGCATACCATAGACCAAATTTATGCATAAAATTCGCACACTACAGGCAAATGGACCAAAAATTCGTTTGCACACTACTCATATCTACCACTGTAAGTATGTGTGCGCATACTACAGACATATGTACTAAATATGCGTTCCCAAATAAGTCACAGATGCTTAGTCCGGCACATTTTGCACACTTCTGTCACATGTATTAAATATTCCTCTAAGCACTATACAGTAGTTAATCGTATTTAATATTCGTTTGCACACTGCAATGCTATTTAGTAAAATATTAGTTTACACTCTATACTCAATTGCACTAAATGTCCGTTTGCACATTATAACCAAATGTACTAAATATCCGTCTGCAACCGGTCAAATGTAATATTCTTCTGTACGCTAGTCATGTACTACCGTAATTATTCATTTGCTCACTATATGTACCAAATACGCTTTTGCACACTGCAGCCAAATGTACTAAACATTTGTTTGCACACTTGTTAGCTGTATTAAATAATCGTTAGCATACCAAGGTCAAAATGTAATAAATATACGTCTCCACACTACTATTAAGTAAACTAAATACACATATAGCACATTGCAGTCAAAAGTACTAAGTATTCGTTTGCACACTTCAGGCAGATGTAATTAATATTATTTTGCACGCCGTAGTCGAAAGTAATAAATACACGTTTCCATGCTACATATTAATGTACATATTCAAGTGCACAGTAAAGTCAAATGTACAATAAACTTGTTTGCACTACACAGTCGGATATACTAAATATTCGTTTGTACATTACAGACAGATGTAGTGAATAATCGTTCTCACATTTCAGACAAGTATATTAAACATGATTCCATTCAGCAGTTAGATATAATCAATACAGTACACGTTGGCACACTACAGTGAAATGTACTAAATATACGTTTTCGTACTACAGTTAAATGTACACTATATTCATTTGCATACTAATTCAGGTTCCCTTCCCTGGTACTCTCGAATGATGTGTGTACCGGATAGTTTTCAGTCCAGTAACTTACACAGCCAGCCAGACCGTCCAGCTGAACTCTCCATAAACTCTGGGGTTGAGAGGAAGCATGAATATGGAAAACCACCCCCCTGACCCAACTTCATATATAGAAATAAAAATGTTCGAAAGTCCGATATGACCTCGCTGACTTCACCATTCCTCTTTGCCTGCCCTCCCTTCCCTACCCTCACCTCAATCTATATTTTTCCCTTCTTCTTTACTAGAGTAGGTGGGAGTATGTGAGACTTATCCCCATTTGTGGTCAATGGTTAATCCGTTCATTCCGGTAACCCATTTGTTATAGCATTCTTGCTGCTTTTAGACTTTTTTTTTTTTTAGGAGAGGCTTTTAGAATTAGTGGTTACAGTCTTAAGAAATTCATGTAGCATGATAAATCTTCCTAGTAAATAAATAAATAAACAGTGTTACAGAAGAAAGAATACGCTAAAACAGACAGCAATGTGATTCAAGGGAATTACAAGGCGTTACTGCTTTTAAGGGGTTAGATCCTCCTACGTAGCCTATGTTCTATTTATTTTCTTCTCTTTTATTTCACTCTACAGAGTTTCTGTCTCTCACCTCCCAAGTGTGTGTGGCGTGAAAGCTTCAGTGCAGTAGAATCTTGTGTAAGATATTGACAAACTTGAAGGGCTCATTGTAATAATTGTTTGTGTAGCGTACAAATCAGAGCCCTTCATTTCCAGGGATCTCTCTTAAGATATGTAAAGTAATTTGGTACAGCTTGTTTGTTTTTATCTGGCAGAACTGGACAACTCTCACAACCTGAATACTATGTCGTTGTTGCATGAACTTCGATGAGTCTTGTTTTATGAGGCAGGAATGAATCCCCTTGATTACCTGCCAAACTCACCAAACTCGAAATACATTTGGCCATAAAGTAAACTGAAAGTTAGAGATATTCACCAGGCTACAACAAGTACTCTATAATAGAATACCACATATATCGTCACTTAACTGAAAGGAATTCTTGGAGTGCATCTTTACCCCTTTTCATTACCAAGGATTTGTCCTAAGGCAAACAAAACTAGGTTAAAAAATAATGAAACAAAAAAACATCGTCATACTGAAGGAGCTAGTGGAGATCGTATCAAACCCCTTCATTGCACGGGTCTATCTGGCTATCACTCCAGAATCCGGTGATGTATCTGTCTATAGCCAGACGCCTTAATCCCGTAAGGAAATACCTCTCCATCCCTCCTTCTCATCCTTGGCCTCCCCCTCCTGCTCCCCCTCCCTCCACCGCACTCGTATATACTCTTCTCCATAGTCTCTCACACTCACTCCTATCCACATGGCCAAACCACCTCAGTGTATTTCTCCTAGCGTTTTCTTTTACATTCATATCCGCATGACAACGCTCATTCACTTCCTCATTTGTCAGTCTCTCTCTCCATGTAACTCCATGTGCTTCTCTCAAATAGCTCATTTTCACTGCTCTCACTCTTGACTTGTGTCCTTCCAACAAGGTCCAAGCTTTAGTTTCATACGGTAGAGTTATCACAATACTGTCATCAGCGACTTTTTTACTTCCATGCTAACATCCTTATTTCTTACCACTGCTTTCAAAGAACCAACAACTTTTCTTCCCTGTTATGCCCTTCAAAGCACTCATCCTCTAAACTTCCATCCTTATTCATCACACTACCCAAGTACTTAAATGCACTCACATTTTGAATTTCCTCACCATTCAGCCTCACTGTGCATTCAATTACTTCTTTTTTTCTCGAAGACCACAACTTTACTTTCCCCTACATTCACCTTAGATTCCGTTTCTTACACACCTTCCCAAACTTATTCATCAATCCTTGCAGTCCCCCTTCGTCTTCATTTAACAATACAGTATCATCTGCAAACAACAGAACAGGAAGTTTCCAAACGCTTCCCTCTCTCATTAGGGCCGTTCAAACATCCCCTGCCCTACCATCTAATATACTATAGCAGTAGCCGTGTGTGTGTGTGTGTGTGTGTGTGTGTGTGTGTGTGTTTGGGGCAGCCGAAACTACACATTCAAATCGCACCAAAAATCGTAAAAAATTTGCTGATGTGAAAAAACTTGGTCCCATCACGATTGACAAACTTTTACTGTATTTAAAGAGCGATCACATTTTCACAAAAAAAAAAAAAAAGAAAAAAAGAAAGAAAGAAAAAAAAAAGGCCGCTCCTGGCGCCCGGCATAGGATCTCCGTAGAATTTTTTGCCCACAGGTACAACTAAAGTATTTCGGGCTTGCGTTCGGACAACTTGGATTCCATTCCCGAAGCTGCAAATAACACGATCAATTGGTTAGCTGCAAAAAATCCAAGTGAAATCGTTATACTAGAACAGCACATAAACGCGAGAGCCCTCCGCAGGAGCAAGTGCAAGGGGCCCGAAGGGCCCATGAGCACTTGTGTATCTCTAACTCCATCCATATACAGTCTGAACAGCCTTGGAAATATGACATATCCCTATTTCAATCAAACAGTCAGATAGAAAAAAATCATTCAGTTCATTATCGACACGCACTGCAGCCCTAATGTTCTGATACATTCTCTCCATAGCATTCAACAGCTCCCCATTTACTTCATATGTCCATAATATTTTCCATATTCCTTGCGTTTCCATTCTGTCACATGCTTTCTCCAAATCTATGGAGACCGCATACAGCTTCATTCCCTTCTCTAGAAACTTTTCCACTTAGGACCTTAGGATGAATCTCTGATCTACACAACCTCAACCCTTCTCAAAACCTCCCTGTTCTCCAACTAATTCCTCTGTTATTTCCTTAACTCTGTCATTAAGTATCCTACTATATGCTTTTCTCATTACACTAAGAAGACAACTCCCCTGTGCTTACCATACACTTCTTTTTTCCCCTTTTCTTTATACAGGAGGATAATTACACCCGATTTCCAGTCTTTCGGGACTCTGCCTTCCTTCCAGGTCAAACTGCATGTATTCGATATCCATTCTACTACTATCTCTCCCCCATAGTTCATCAGTTCACCACACACTTCATTCATTCCTGCTTTCCCCATTTTGACTTTCTTCATTGCTTCCACTACTTTCATCCTACAGATCTCTTCCTCTCTTTTCATCTTCCTCCTTCTCCCAGCGATTCCTCAGTCACTTAAAGTTGCATCACTTTCATTCTCTGTGTTTAACATTTCTTTAAAGTGTTCTTTCCTTCTGCCCACTTTTTCTTCTGTCTGCACTAACAATCTGCTATTTCTATCTTTCACTCCCCTACTACCTTCTTTATTACGCTAACTCTCTTTACTTCCTTCCAGAACATTTTCTTGCATTCCCTTCACTTTACACTCAAATTCCTTCCAAACTCCTCATCCACTCTCTTCTTATTCTCATACAAATCTTTTCATTTCTCTCTTCCCAACATATAATTGTCTATTCCATCTCTCAATTTCTCAGTGCCCCTGCTTCCCATCCACCCAAAATGCGGTTTCTCCTTTTGCGCCACAGCTTGTTTCACCTCTTCATTCCACTATGCTGTTCCTCAGACGATTTCTGCCAGATGCCAGATGAGTACATTTCAGTCAATTCTACCCAGTTAATTTTAGTCAGTTTAGGTCAGTGTAGGGTGTTTCAGGTACAGTTAGGTTTCATTCAGACCCACGATCCAGTCAAGTTCCACAAGTCCGTTTCGGTCACTCAGTTCATCTAAGACTTAGCAGATGAAGACAAATTAGGTCATTTTAGGTCCATCAAGGCACGTCACAACCATTCTGTTCTTATAGTTTTAGTTTAGGCACCGTGGAGTCATTTCATGGTCATTCACTTTCATTTAGGTCCAATCAGGATCAGCCCAGTTGCTTCAGGTCCATTTTAGTCATTTAGGTCCGGTAAGGTCCATTCAGGCAACTTCAGCTTGGTTCATCCATACCCAATTTGTTCCCCCGAGATCCATTCTAATCACCCTCCTGTGCTTCATTCAAGCAATGTTTAGATTCGAGTAAATCATCCGAAACCTTATTTTGAGTAACTTTAGGTTATTAATCTTTCATGTCACTTCAGGCTCATGATATCGACTCAGGTCAATATATAGGCATATTGATTCAGGTCATTCCTATGAAACCATTTTCCCGATAGTAGCTCAGTTATTGCTTTGGTTCTCTAGACATGACATTTCAGGTCTTTTAGGCCCGTGTATATTTATGTCCGTGCTACTGATTCAGGTTAGATTAGAAAGCTTCTGGTAATGTTTATATAGGCATGTGTCCAAGTTGCTCAAACTGTGATAGATTTTGTCGATTCAAGGCTTTCAGGAGCTGCAGAGGGTGGACGGAGACAAGTGGATAGGATAGGCAAGGATGATGGTTTGTGATGAGGTATGGTTAAATTACATCCTGTTCGTAGTGAATTTATTTGTTTTATGCAAGAAAGATGGAACCAAAGGCCAGGGGCCAGCAAACCGTTCCTTCCAAGAAAAAACAAATACAATACAAAAGAAAGCCAATTTCAAGATCCTTTCATATCGAGATGCCTGGACACATTGCGTCTGAAAGACTGGAGATTATAGGAAGTAGGAAATACAGACAGAGAGAGACAGTTCCAGAGTTGACCCGTTGCATAAATGGCGGACTGGGAGTAACGGTTAACTCTTGATTTAGAGAGTTGGACAGAAAAGGGATGAGAGTTTGTTGCTTGACGGGTGCTATGCGCCCATCATAGAGGTGGAGGGATCCAAGCAGACAGTTCAGAGGAGCAGCGACCATTGAAGTAGAGATAGAAAAGAGATAAAGAGGCAACAGTGCGGCGAAGAGACAGAGGTTGAAGGGTGCCAGTAAGAGAGGGAGAGTTAATGAGACGAAAAGCATTTGACTTCACCCTATTGAGACGAGCTGTATGTGGGGAGCCTCTCCACACATGAGAGTTGTACTCCACACAGGGGCGAATAAAACCCGCGTATAAAGTCAACAACTGTGCAGGGGTAAAGAAAGTACAGAGTCGGCTTAACAAACCAAATCTCTTGGAAGCAGATTTTACAAGAGATGCAATATGATCTTTCCAAGATAAGTCCCGAGTGAATGAAACCCCAGTTATGTTCAAGGATGATGCAGGGTTGCGCTGGATATTATTAAACATTAGTGGGTACTCCTGTGGAAGATTATGTCGGGTTGATAGGAGTAAAAACTGAGTTTTTGGTTCATTAAAAACAACAAGATTATTTTTACCTCAGTCAGAGATACGAGCCATGTCAAACATTAAGTTTGCCATAGACTCACCCCTTGTTTGTTGAAGTAACTGCTGAGATGGACGTTGCTGGAACCGAATGGAAAGGTGAAGGGTGGAAACATCAGCGTAGGAGTGGACAGGGTTAGATGTACAGCTTAAAAGGTCACTGATGAACAAAAGGAAGAGAGTCGGTGATAGGACAGAGCCCTGAGGAACACCACTGTTGATAGATCTAGGAGAAGAACGATGACCGTCTACAACAGCGGCTATATAACGATCAGAAAGAAAGCTATAGATGAAGGCACAGACAGAAGGATAGAAACCGTAGGAGGGCAGTTTGGAAATTAAAACTTTATGCCAGACTCGATCGAAAGCCTTTGAGATGTCAAGTGCAATGGCAAAGCTTTCGCCACAGTCCCGAAAGGAGGATGACCGAGAGTCTGAAAGGTATGTGAGAAGATCGCCGGTGGTGCATCCGTGACGGAACCCATACTGACGATCAGAAAGAAGGTTGAGATAGGAAAGATGCTTTAAAATTTTTCTGTTAAGAATTTATTCGAAAATTTTTGAGATACAGGATGTTAAAGCAATTGGACTATAGTTAGAGGGTTGGGAATGGTCACCCTTCTCTGGGACTGGGTGAATGAGAGCAAACTTCCAGCAAGAAGGAAAGGTACAAGATGACAGACAAAGGTGAAAGAGTTTGCCTAGGCAGGGTGTAAGCACAGAAGCACAGTTCTTGAGGACAACAGGAGGGACCCCATCAGGCCCATATGCCTTGTTAGTATTAAGACCAGTTATAGCAGAAAATACATCAGCTGAAGAAATTTTAATGTCAGCCATGAGGAAGTCAGAGGGGGGAAGTGATGGAGGAACAGCACCGGAATCGTCTAAGGTGGAACTGGAGGAGAAAGTCTGAGCGAAGAGATCTGCTTTATCAGTAGAAGAAATAGATACAGAGCCATCAGAATAGAAAAGAGGAGGGAAGGATGATCAGGTAAAGTTGTTAGAAAGGTTTTTGGCAAGGTGCCAGAAGGAGAGGGAAGACATCGAGTTCGAGAGCTGAGAGCATTTAGTACGGATGAAATTAATTTTAGCAAAGCGAAGAACAGAATAAACACGATTCCAGGCAGAAACATAAGCAAGATGTGATTCAGAGGTGGGTTGGTTCTGGTACCTTTTATAGGCCCTCTCCTTGTTGCGGACACCATTAGAACAAGCGTGATTAAACCAAGGCTTTCTTGCATTAGTCAAAGGATATGCGAAGGGAATGTATACTTCCATGCCCGAGAGAATAACCTCCATAATGCACACTGCACACTCAGATGGCTCCCGGCCATGGAAGCAATAATCATTCCAGGGAAAATCAAAGTACTGCCTGAGGGCCTCCTAATCCGCAGCTCCAGATTGCCACCGTCGACGTTTCTTTGGAGGGTTCACAGGCCGTACCGGAGCAATAGGACAGGTCGAGATAATTAGGTTGTGATCGGGGGAGCCTCAACGGAGAGGAAAGATTAACAGTGTACGCAGAAGGATTAGTTGTAAGAAAGAGGTAAAGTATGTTGGAGCTCTCTCCAAGGCGGTCAAGGATTCGGGTAGGGTGCTGCTCTAGGTCATTATGGATAGAAAAGGTGTAGGCTTGTTCACCAGATGGATCAGTGAAAGGAGAGGAGAGCCAAAGGTGGTGGTGAACATTGAAATCTCCTAGAATGGAGATTTCAGAGAAAGGAGAAATAGATAGAATGTGTTCCATCGTAGAAGTAAGATGGACGTTATAAGCCACCCTGTAAATGAGGCGATCATTACTTGAGGTTACCACATAAGAGAAGAAACGAGTGGGATGAGTGGAGAGGAATGGGTGGGACAGGTTGGGCTTGAGGTGAGATAGGTTGGCACAGAGAAAACATGCCCTGTGAAGAAAAGTGTTGTAGGGAGGCCGATGAGGTTGAAGTCAAAGGTAGAGGAACGAAAAAATGGATGGGATGGGCAGAAAAAGTCGGTGAGTTGAGCTAGGATGATGGTGGATGGTGGAGCAAGGAGGTCCGAGCATTCTTTAAAGGTGAGTAATGTACGGGGTTTGCGCTGATGGCTGGACGGTGCAGCCTTCAATGTACGGGGTAGAAAAAAGTGGGTCTGGTGGACAGGCGTGGATGGTACGGTTTGGGATTGTGGTGAGAGGTGGAGCAGAGAGGGAGTAACACAGCCTTTAAAGATGGGTGTTGTACTCGTAAATAGACTGGTATTGGTGTGGCAGTGATTTACCAGTAATTCAAAGTTTTCCTCAACAAGAACAACAAGGACACATCTTTCGCCTCTCCCATGAACCTATTGTGTCATATATAAGTAAAAAATCGACATCGTACAGAACTTAATACTTAGTGACAAACATTTCACCCAATGTACCTTTGAATCGTTATCTCTTCAACGTAGGTGGCTTTCTATCACCGCTTCCTTCGTGAAATGTATGCTTCATTTTTTTTTTACATAATCCTTTACTTTTCTCATATTGTAGGACTGTCAACTGTCACAGACGAAACTATTAATTTAACATCAACAGAATTAAATTGGTAGAAGTCTTTGAAACTCTCCTAAGTTTACGAAAATGCGACCTTTAGTCTGCTTTCTATCACACTCTCTTTTTCATCGCGACCCTGTCAGGTCGTTCTCCCCTACCTTGTGTCATTTCCTTTTCGCGTCGTTTCTCTCCGTCCTCTACTCTCGGTCCCATCAATCGTCCCCTTCGCTCCCTCCCTTCCTCCCCTCATTGCTCGTCCGGGCTTAATTCACTTCCCTCCACATTTCTGGTCAACAGAAGTCGGCAAATATTTTCTCACTTTTGCTGAACCTCTATCTGCCCCCAAATCCCTCGGGAAGTACGTTCCGAATTCCATTACATAACATGACTCATAATCCTTCAAATAGTATGTTCAGTATTACATGAAGTAGTATGTTCCAGATGCCTTCCAATCTATCACATAGTATATAAATTTTCAGATAATATTGCCATGAAGTAGTAGTCTGAGTCTCAGTGTGGATCACAAAGTATGTTTCATAGTCGTTCAAACGTGTTTCATTGTCATTTAAATAGTGTGTTGCATTATTCATTACACTTGTATTTTGTTGCCATTCAAATAGTTTGCCCTATAATCCATCTGGCAGTACGTCCCAAGGCCCTTCAAATCGTATATCTCGGAATCCAATTTTGTGTAATGGTGTGCATTATTATTCACCAGAGACTCGTATTTCTTACCTGTTTGCCAGAGTAAGTGCCTCCTGGTCTGCTTCCTTGCATGTTTTAAAGTTTGAGTGTTGGATGAAAAATAGATTGTTAGAAAGGTGTCTGTCTGTGATATCTCTGTCTGGCTATTCCATTACTCTATATCATGATACCTCATACAGAGTAGCTCTGAACAAAGACGGCGCTAATCCTGGCACAAAATCAGTTCACACTTCCATAAGCATATCATCCTCCACCTTGACTACAGGCTTCTATTCACTCCAGTACCTATATTCACGCTTGTCGTAACCAAAAGTGTGCAGTGAATTCCGCTGCTACACATCTCAGTCGTTCCTGCCTGTCAGACTCACCAAATGTCGCTGTCTAATCACAGATGGGATAGAACACACTCCTAGTGTAGTTTTTGGTGACCATTTCTTGTTGCAACCCAGACTTAGCTGGGACCGAGACTCCAGCCGACTGGGTTTTGTCTCCCAGTTTAAACCCGTAATAAGGTTGGTGGAGAGACAGGCTGCTCTTGATCAGGTTATGATGATGACAAACGACCTTACCTGATTCACGCTGTTTTCTTTGAGTGCTTATGCTTGTAAATATTCTATTTAGGTCCTCTTTATATACATGGATGTGTACTCCAACATATTGTTACAAAAACATGATTGCTTACACAAAGGTTCCCAGGCATCCACCTGACCATGCAAAAATCAATTTTTGTGCAGGTGCCAGCGTTCAGTCCGTTTCCCCTGTCGTCAGCGCCAACAAGTTGTTAGAGCCGTCCACTGCCATGATTTCTGCTGCGTCACACGCTGATGGCCAACCACCAATATTTTGCTGTTGGAGGATGAAGTGATGTGCGAGTCGGGGGAGGCAGGCTGGGGATGTACAAGAGGCAGGCTTTCGGGGTGGGGGTAGGGGAAGGTTGGATAAGAGTACTGGGGAGAGGCTGGATGTAGGTATGGGGCGAGAGAGGGCAGGCCGAGGGTTTGGGAAGGGAAGGACCTGGCATGAAATATAAAAGGGAAGGGAAAGGCTGAGGTTGGCTGGCGGTGTAGAGGGAGAGAGGGAGGACAAGTTGAGGTACAAAATATAAAGGAAAGCAAACAGCAACAGAGTGGTGGCTGTCTGGTACAGGAAATATTATAACTAACAAAACTATTCTATCCGTTAAAGACATGGGGTCATAGAAATAAGGCAATCTGAGGGCATTAAGGAAAGGTAGGCTAGAGGTGAGGGGAGTGGCAAGCTGAGGGTATGGGGGGAAGGCAGGAGGGGAGGAATGATATAGGATGAAAAGCAGAAAATGCAAGAAGGCTGTAGGACGGAAAGAAGGAAAAGGAGGAAGAGTGTAGGATGGAGAGAAGGAAAGGTATAGGATGGGGAGAAAGTTGGGAGGTAGAGAGGAAGGAAGGGAACAAGGGTAAGGGATGGAGAGGAGGGGGACAAGAGTGACAGGGAAGAGAGGAGG
The DNA here is from genome assembly GCF_032717465.1 of Coenobita brevimanus. NCBI lineage: Eukaryota > Metazoa > Arthropoda > Malacostraca > Decapoda > Coenobitidae > Coenobita > Coenobita brevimanus. The sequence continues at coordinate 1,883,787 of NC_137016.1, read as the reverse complement.
AAAGGAAGAAAGGGTGCGAGCTAGAGAAGAGGAAAGGGAGGAAGAGTGGATGGAAAGAAAGCTGGGAGGTGAGGCGCAGGGAGGGAAGAAAGATGAGAAATAGGTATGAGAGAAGGAAAGGAGGATGTAAGATCGAGTGTTGGAGAAGCAGTGAGAAGGGAAAGGAGGGAGAGTGAGAGTGAGCGGAAGGGAGAGATTATGTAAGATGCAGATACAGAGGAATGGTGAGGAGGGTAGGGAGGGAATGTGAGGGATAGAAAGAGGAAAGGATGCTGGGTGTTGGATGAAGAGGAAGCAAAGTACAGGAGGTCGAGAAGCGGACAAGAAGCAAGAGGAGTGCTCTTAACTTGACAGGACCATTTGATGTTAATCTGAACATAACAGGTGAGAGAGTCTTTAGCAGCAACGGGGTTAAAAAAAAATAATAATAAAATCGCTTGCTGCAAGGATCAACAATGTTATATAAAGTCATTTAGGTTTAAGATTAAAATAATTCGTTACCCAACAGTATCACTATCATCATCATAGTCCTAACCCTCCTTGCCAAATACATAAGAAATACATAGGAAATGATGAATCCATAAACAGGAACAGAGAAAAAGAAAAAGTCAGATCACCCAGTAAAGGCTACCTAAAACAGGTGAGGGAATCCTTGATAACAAAAATGTTAAAGTTAATATTGTGTTCAGGCCAGGTTCAGTTTCTAGTTAATATCGTTTACGAAGTTACTTCCGCTACCTGAATATTATATGCATTTCTAATAACTCCTGCCGAAGCGAATATGCTGAAATGGCCAACAGCATCATATACAGTGTTTACGCTCTCAGCACATAAGCACAAAGCTAATTTAAAATGAGATTCAGTTTGTAGATGCTACTGTAATCTACCTCCACTAAAAATAATTTTTGCCTGCATTTTGATGAAATTTTTATCTTTATTAATTACCACTGTACTTACGAAGCAATCGCCGGAGCGATACTGATGTTATGTTCTCTTTGATGTTGGATTCTGCCACTGTGCCTTCATAATTGATACTATCATATTTTTCCATTTCTTATTACCTTAATCACTGGTGATATCAAAACTTTGGTTTTCTAGCTATAACCAGAGCATTATCTTCCAGCAAGTAGTGGCCTCTCGTGGCCGAAAGGCTAAGCCGCATATATATATATATATATATATATATATATCTATATATCTATATCTATATATATATATATATAGAGAGAGAGAGAGAGAGAGAGAGAGAGAGAGAGAGAGAGAGAGAATATATATACAGTATATATATATGGAAGACAAAAGTTCACTCACGTAAACTCATCCTGTTACAAAAGTAGTGGTAGGATGGGAGAACTTGAAATCATCCTCTCCTTGTAGAAGCATAATTATATAGTGAATAGAGCGTTCGGCGGGAGCAGTGAGGTTGCGGATTCGATCTCGGCTTTTGTAGGAATCAGTTTGAAGACTGGAAAGTGATGTAATCGTGTGTACTGCTATTCCACATGACCCCACCGACATGACAGAAAAACTTACTGATACCATTCCATAAGGCCTAAATAATCCATAGACAGCTTATATCAGTAACGCTACCACATACAGAACTCATGTCGTGTTGGTGACCTAAGAGGATTAATGGTGACCAGTCTTCTCCTTAGTATGTAGTAAGTGAACTATGGTACCCCTGTAAATGAGTTCCATTGCTTGTTATCCAGGGTACGATTACACACACACACACACACACACACACACACACACACACACACACACACACACACCTCTTTATATCTATTTGTCTATCTGTTCATCTACCTATCTACAGAAAGAGAGAGAGAGAGAGAGAGAGAGAGAGAGAGAGAGAGAGACCGGTGCAGGGAGAGGAAAGAAGAGGAACTGAATTTTTTTCCCTTCATTCACATCTAATGAGAGCTCAAACACCCATACTTTAAATGTTTTCAGTTGTGAGCATAAAATACGATGATAAAATGATGGCTGTAACTGTCACATTACATGTCGACGAGTGTTTAAGATGAAATGTGCAAATAATATAATTGTGTGACCTATGTATCTCTAAAGAATAATATCTATAGAAAATGAAGCATGAGATTCACAGTAGAGACTGAGATCAGCTCCTTGTCGTAGCATGAAAAGATTCTGCACTCTCCTTTCCTTGTCCTTCATAAGTAAATAATCTCACAACGGGCTGGTTATAATGTTGTAATCCAGTGCCCAAGAACATAGGTGTTGGATTTAGTGAGAAGCAACAGGTGTGCTATGCAATTGTTGAGGCACCTTGTTCACTATGAATTTATTGGTGGACTGCTTCCCGGTGCGTGTGGGCGTCTGTGCATGTGCATTGTGCATTGTTCATGTTTATGAGTGAGAAGCTGGAGTATGTGATCGTTTGTGCATGCCCTTTGTTCATGTGTGTGTGTGTGTGTGTGTGTGTGTGTGTGTGTGTGTGTGTGTGTGTGTGTGTGTGTGTGTGTGTGTGTGAAGCCAATGTATGCTAACGCTTGTTCATATGCAATGCTCATGTCTGTGTGTGTTTATGTGTATGTAGGGGTGAAGAGAGGGGTGTGTTAGAGAGAGATCAGCCCAAGTAAACATATGGATGGGCTTTAATCATATCTGTGCGTCGTGGAGTGGGGTATGAATGTGTTTGAAGAGGCCATGATCAATGAGTGACTGCATATGCCCCGTCCATGTGTGTGTGTGTGTGTGTGTGTGTGTGTGTGTGTGTGTGTGTGTGTGTGTGTGTGTGTGTGTGTGTGTGTGTGTGTGTGTGTGTGTGTGTGTGTGTGTGTGTGTGTGTGTGTGTGTGTGTATTTGGGAAGGAGGCCAGCATAACGGGGCGCATGCATGCTCTTGTCCATATCTGTGTAAGGCGGTGTTTGTGAGAGGCAGGGAAGCAGACTTGAGGACCAGCAAGGTCTCTAACTCTCAGTGCAGGAGTTGGGACAAGGGCCCAGGGGTAAGGCTGGGTTCAGGTTCGCACCATCAGGAGGCCGAGTCCCACTCATCCCTCCATGGACCAATTAATTAACGAAACTTAAAAGTGAATATTGGAAAAAGGTGACGTCTTTGGGGGCTTAACTCTTACTGACATTGGTCACTTTCATTCTATGTAGGAAGGACTTTTAGTACTTTAACAGGATAACTGAGGCCATATTTAACCCTTCCGATTTGGAAAGCTCATATAAAGGAAGATAAAACTGTATGGAAGGAAAATTAATTAAAATAAATAGACAGAGCTCAGATAGTGCATACCTCCATCAACGCTAATATAATTAATGATTTGTAAACCAACCTCCGTTCATTGTCGATGGTGGACGCAATCAGTTCTCGATCTTACTCTCCCCTCGATACACAAATGATAGATGGCATACCTTCGCCGACGCTTAGAAAAGAAAAAAATATTCCTGCATCTGGATCTGGATCTACCTCAAAAACAAATCTACTCTTCCATGACCCAGTGCCCACCTATCCACCAAATTTCACTGAAATCTGATAACAATTTTATAAGTTATTTTGTCCACAGTTAGGCAGACAGACATTCAGACAGACATGAGTTAGACACACAGACAGGCACGAGTTAGACAGACAGACAGACACTGGTGAACGAATGCCCTGGACCTCCTCCAGCTTTGTTGCGGAGGTAATGACGTCCCCGGACTGAAGCGTTAAGGATAGAGTCGAGAGTTCAGTACAACGTTCAGTAGAAGGAGCTCTAGGTATGCCTATTTTCGTGTCCCTGCTTTAAAAGATGAAGGTTCAAAAACAAAAAGCGGAAAATTCTGCAAAATAAAAAATAAATTGCTACGGCGTGTCAGAATATTAAACAAGTTAAAAGAAATGTCAGGTAAAACAATTTCCTGTTGATGGTGTGTCTGCTGCCCGTAAATAAAGCAAATTTTTAGTAAACATCGTGGAAGAGAATGACGGTACCTTAACCCCTTCCCTTTGATGATGTCTTTTATTTTTTCAGTGCAGGAGAGGGACGCCTATTATGTGGTGGCACCGATTTAACCTGGTGATTCAAATACCTGGTTATACAAACGTCTCTCAACTACTTCCTTATCCCTAAATGGAGGATGGTGGACTGCATAAGAGCAATATAAGCTTGCGGTCCACTGGGTCTACATTTCATATGAATCTGGCGCTACTACTTCTACGTCATGTTATTTTTGCCATCTTTGGGTGATTTTACACATCTTAAGACAGATTGAGCTGGTTAGATAAGGGTACTTTAGAGCCCATTGTCAGCAAAGTGCTCTCCTATGCTGAGAAATTTCGTCTGGCCACAGGGAGAGTAAATATAAAGAAGACACCATCGTCATGAAGGAATTAAATCAGCCTCATCATGAATCAACTTTGTAAAAGATGACATGTTTTGAACAATGTAGTGAAAAACTCTGGTTGTCAGCCATCCTCCCCGCGTTAGACAATAACAGCTAAAGATACAGTAACATTGCGAGCTTTCTGTTTACAACACCATCACTATACTCTTTTCATCTTAACATGACCCAGCTTTTCGTCCTTTTCCAGCTTATTTCACGTAGGTTAGTGGAAAAAAAAATACATTGAGTTCTACATACTTATCGTAGCACCTCTTCGTGACTAGCATCTTATTATAGTGATATTTCATTTTTACAACTCAGTATTCAAGATGGAGAAGGCAATTTTGCGCCAGTAAGTAGAGGTACTAAAGCAGACGCCTGTCCTAAGTTGATTGTGAGTGTAAAGCCAAAACTATTAACATTTCCCTCGGCAAAGTAAACTCGTCTTGGCTATGTCTTAATAAAGTAACGAACACTCGCTTTCATAAGTAAGGATACATATCTTCCCGTGCTGTCAACTATAGCCCACAGCTGGCTGGATATGGAACTGTTTCACTTACCGAGAGATTCAGTGGTCATCAACAAGGCAGTAACTGCAGAAGTTCCACATCCCATCATCTGATACTGCCCAAGAATATGTGTATCCTTACTTATGAACGCGATCCACTAGCCTGAACAACAGCATCAGACTGTAACCATCTGGGAACTTAAATCGTGCCATTAAAGCTGTATTTCCCACCCTGGACGTATCATTTTAATAATACTTTAATCAGATGATCTTGTTTGTTTTGCAGAAGAGTAATAGGGGCTGTCACATAACACGTTGTTGTTGTTTACAGATCTGAGGCTGTGGTAATGCGTTCGTGTGATGTGAATTAGAGCAGCAACAGTAGCTGTGTACCCGGGACAAACAGTACTCGTGGCTCCTGATAACAACCCCTTTGTATATCCCATCCATACAATATCCTGTCTGATGGTGGAAAGGGAGAGAAAGAGGAAGGGAAAGGGAGACGGTGTCTACGAGTATTTGGGCATACTCTTAAGCATTGCCGTGGGTATGGGCATGAGCGTGAGTGTAGGTGTGGGTGTTGGTATAGGTGCGGGTCTAGGTCTGGATATGGGTGTGGGCATGGGCACTGGTTTTGGTATGGATATGGGCATTGGTATAGGTGTAGGTGTGAGTTTGGGTATGGGTGCGGATATGTGTGTGAGTGTGGGCATGAGCGCGCGTGTGGATGTGGTTGTGGGCACTGGTGTAGGTGTGGGTGTGGTTGTGGGTGTGGGTATAGATGTGGGTGTGGACATGTGGGCATGGTTGCGGGTATGTGTGTAGGTGTGGGTGTTGGCATGAGGCTGGTGTGGATATTGTTGTGGCCAATGGTGTAGGTGCAGGTGTAAGTATGGGTGCGGGCATTGGTATAAGTGTGGGTGTGGGCATGGGTGTGGGTGTAGGTGTGGGTATGGATGTGGATATTGGTATGGGTCTGAGTGATGTAAGTATAAGTGTGGCTATCGGTGTGGGAGCCTGTGTTGTTGCAAGATGAGAACTAGAATATTGTATAGCTAGGTTAGATAAAATGAACGGTAAGATTACACTGGGGATGACTCAGAGGAATTGCTGAGGAAAGGATATGAGGATGTAGGCACCACATGGGGGAATGGGCGGGAAAAAAGGGTTGTTGTAGCGGCAAATGAAAGCATGCTTTATTATTCTGAATTTTCAGTTCTGCACCAAAACTAGTGAGCATGGTGGAGGGTGGAGAGGGCGAAGAGGAGTGGGGCAATAAAGTTAAGGGCAGAAATAGCTCTCCCGCCCCTCTCACTCTTCCGAAGGTGGTGGCGGGGCAGACTTACCTGGCGTGGCTGCTCTGTCTGTTCCAACCTTTTATTGGACAGGGGCTTCGCTTTGTTGATAAATATACTCTGGCGGATTCAGTAACGTTGCCTCCTAGACATGTTAAAATTCCTTATTTGGATGCCCTGCCTCCCTACAGCCGACTAACTCCTGTAAAGTAATGCTAGAAGTTTTCCATATATAGCAATTCAGGTAATATTTTCACAGAATGTAGCACCTTAGCTCAATAAAGCTAACTGGGAGTTTCATGAATATAATAAGAAGAGATTTCCTTGTACTGAAAGGGATAGTTTCTAACATACTCAGTTCGAGAGAGATCTAAGCCGGAAGAAAATCTCCTGGGATTGAAAGAACATACTAAAGAACATCATCGTATTCATGTTATTCATGTAGAAATATAGTCTAATTAGCCTCGTGTTTAGCTTTGAATCTCCTTCTACCATCTATATTCTTAGTATGCAATTATTTGACCCAAGAAAAACTAGTAACCGAATGTCATTGGTTTAAATAAAAAAATAAAAAAGACAAAACAGTATATATGCAGGGAAAAGCCCTCACCATCCACTAACTCGATATAATACTAGATTCAACTGATTCTATTTTGACTGGTAAACTATTTGCTTTCCTGTAACCCTGTAAACCATCTACTACATTGGGTGGTACATTTATAACCAAATGAAGGCCTGGTGGTCGAGTGGGTTAAGGCGCTCCAGCAAGAAGGGATCCATGGGAATGTACATCCGGGGAATAGTTTCAGGTTTTTTGATTACATAATGTCCCTCAGGGGCACGCGATCACTCACTCTTGATATAGATATAGCCTGGTCCTGGACCCTTACACACAAGATTAGACAAGAAAAGGATAGGAAAATAGAAAGGAAAAAAAAAAGGGGCTATAACTTCCACGCTTGTCGCAGCACAAAATAGACTACACACCAGTCGCGGCTCAGCATTTAATCTGAGGGCGTTGCTTATTTTCGTCAGGGTAAAATAACTGTACTATTGTGTCGCCGCTCACATTCCCGTTATTGCCGCTCGTGCATGTCGCATCACAGGGACATATCGTGGACACAAACAGGAATTATGGACACAATATCATGCTCACTCCGACCACTTGACTCTAGAAATTACCGATAAAATCTAAGTGGGCTATGACTGTGTTTCCTATTGATGCCCATTTTTCTTTAATTTGTTTTCCTGTTTTATTATTATCATTTACAGTTTCCGGCCACTGTCCCTTGCCCGTTTCCTGCCCTTGTTCCACTCACCCTCTCTGCACTTTCTTCCTCTCCTTCTTTGCACATCCTTCCTCTCCTTCTATACACTTCTCCCCTTCTCCCTTCCTCTACACTTCTTTCCTCTTCTCCTTTGCACTTCATCCCTCCTCTCCCTGCATTTAACCCTCACCTCCCTGCACATAAACCTCACCTCCCTGTACTTTCCTCTCCGATACTCTTCATTGTCTTCCTCCTTTTCCCTGAACTCCCTCCCCCCCCCAGCCTGTAACTCCCCACTCCTTTTCTCTCACCTTTCCCTCCTCTCCTCAATACTTTCTTCTCTCCTACACATCGTTCCCCCACCCCCTCTCGTCACTAACATTTCCCCCTTCCCTCTTACCCTTCCCTCCCACCTTCAATCTATCCCTCCACTACCCTCCCCAGGCACTACTCCCTTCCCCGTTCTCTTCCCCTCTCCCCTCCCCTCCCTAGCACTTCCCCTAGCCTCCCCCAGCTAGGTAATCTTTCACAGTCACTGCCGCCCCATCATTCAGTCTTCCACCTACCCACAGTTATCACTTTGACTGTATAACATCTCTTAAAGAAATAAAATGGTTTGGTAATGGTTTATATAAAATACCTTGATGAGTCTAGAGCAATGAAAAAGTTAACAGAAATACCTGCTTATCTTTTGATGGATGGGATCTATCTCAGAAGAACAAAATCGTCTGGTAATAGCCTGAGAAAATAGCACTAGAGTGAGTCCACAGTACCGGGAGAGTTAACATCTTCAATCCCAGGACGTATCTTCATTTTATTCTTGGTATCCAGACGATTTTTACCATACTAGAAGAGACGCTTCGAACAGGGGGAGGGGAAGATTAAATATACCCTTAATTAACTTCTTCAGATAGGAAGAACAAGCAAAGACGTCATCAGAGTGAAAGGATTAATCAGAATCGTTGTTAACCCTTTGCCTGTTAGGGTTTCCTTCAACTGAACAAAATCGCCTTGTGTTGCCTGAATATAACACACTGGCTAGTCCAGAGTAGTCAGTTTGTTCACCAGGAGCATGTATCCGGCACAGAGATGATGAACGCCCCTGCCCTGCATAGTCGTGGGTCACTCTTGGACAAGGGTTAGCACCCTTTAGCCCACTAAATAAGTAGTAGGTATCATCGTCCCTGCAGGTAATATCTGGGGAATAACGTGAAGCCAACACCCGATCTCTAGCCTTGTATAACACTCCCAGACGGGGAACTCAGCCACATTTACTAAGTAGTCAAAGACCTGGCTGAGGCTACTACTCATACATATCTTCTATACACAACTCATCCTCTTGGGGGCTATGCCCCTTCCATTTTCTCTGCATCTTGCCA
>NC_137016.1:1737500-1870000 GCF_032717465.1 Coenobita brevimanus | reverse complement strand
GAGAAATTAACAAATATATGCCACAGTTAACCTCTTTCATTTCAAGTGCCCAAATGCATTGGCCCTAACCCTCTCAGGCCCCTAGCACTTACCATTAACTATGTGATAATCGTCTAATGGTAGCCAGAACTGAGAATTACCTCGGCCATGAAAGGCTTAAAGATGGCAGTAATAACACACCCTAGTACCTATAATTCACCCATAGCTGAATAAATCTGTCTAGTATTAACCAGAATAAGAGTGATGTCCCGACCTTGGGAGGATTGAAAGCTTGGGGGCCATAGACGTAGGGAATGACAGACTGGGGATGATAGTTTCACAGCTGACCAGTTTTTTACACAACAGACAGTAAATATTGATTTACTCTTGCATTAAAAGAACCTGACTGAAAAAGAGTACGTATATTTAGCTAGTGGTGTGCTACAGTATGTATCCAACATAACAGAGAAGGAGGGAGTTCACAGGAGCAGTGGCCGCATAGAAATTTCGATGAGAAAGACAAATACACAGCACTACAAACAAGAGAGAGAAGCTGAAAAAGGGTCAGTGAGAGTAAGGAAGGATGATGAAGCAAAGAAATGGACTCGTTTTGTTTAGAACTGCTGTGTGTGAGGAAACAACACACACATGAGGACCGTACACCACTCAGCAGAGAGAATGATGCCCATGTACATCCAACAACTGAGTGCGGTAAATAAGAGCTTGGAATTGGTATCCGCAACAATTAGCAAGGACGTAATGGTAGTGAAGGGGTTAATGGGCCAGTCTTATTCTTTCATTTGATTATTATTTATCTTGCCTCAAGTTTCTGTCTTTAACCTTAGGGAGACGGGAATCTACTCCTAAGCTCAGTAATATCGACGAACGGTATCAAAGCTAAATAGTCATATGGGAGGGTAATACTGTGTGTGTGTGTGTGTGTGTGTGTGTGTGTGTGTGTGTGTGTGTGTGTGTGTGTGTGTGTGTGTGTGTGTGTGTGTGTGTGTGAAATAGCATAACTAAAAAGAAAGAAAATATATCCAAATTAAGAATGAAATCAGATCTAATATATTTTCCTCCAATTTCGTCCACGCTCTCCGTCAATCCTGGATGTAATTTTGATCGGCGAGTTTTAATTGGTCGACAGAGAAAGTCTTTGTAAAGAAGTTCCCGAGGGAGAGGGGAAAGGTTGAAAAAAGAAGGACAGAATAGTAGAGAAAAAGGTCGGAGAAACAAACCACATTCCACTATTAACATGATGAAGGGTGGGATATAAGTGAAGGTGTATAACCCTTCAATAAGAGAACAGTTACATTCTCGTTATTTTGGCTGCATTTAGACTATTCTGTTCATATTCCAGAGAATATGTGTTTTTGTGAAAGATATCCTGGACATAGAAAGCTATAATATTCTCTTTCAACATGAACTAGCTTTATTCTTACAGAGAGGGACCGAATGATGCAAAGAAAAAGGCTTAAGGAAGAAATATTGAGATGAAGATTAGAATGGTGAAGGAATTATATTCTTTCATTGCTGGAACAATTTCAGGAATTCGTTTGTCTCCATTAGCTCTCTTGCTGTGAAGACGCCTTTTTTTGTGTGTGTGTTTTTTTTTGTTCCATTTCTACCAAATTCGGACGATAGTGTTGAGCTTACGTCCAACCAAACAGATTAACAATGTGTCTGCTACCCAATCAACCTTTTCACTGTCAAGACTTTTTATTTCTTATTTCATTTTTGAATCTTTCCAAGAAATTTATTCTGCCTATAAAGAACCTTTCCGACTGAAACAATTTGTGGGTGACTCATAAACTTGGTAACATGAAGATTTTTTTCATTCTCAAGTTTCCAGACAAATACATTCACCTCAGAAGCAGCAACCTAACAAGCATGTATATTCCACTGCACGAGAACCAGCTGTACGTAAACAGTGAAGGATGAAAGAACGAAAAACAAAAGCTTTGCCTTGGCGAATAGTTGATGATTCAAGGTTTGAATAATGGAAACCAGGAGCTTGGGAATAAATGAGAGAGAGAGAGAGAGAGAGAGAGAGAGAGAGAGAGAATGTAGGTATGAGGGAGGGCTGAATTTATCACTTCTATCACGATGATATTTTCGTACCTTAATGAAGCAAACATCGAGTAATTTTACGCAACTTAGGGAGGATCACTTTCTGTGAAGAAATTGATTAAGGGTATATGTAACCCCTCCAGTCCTACAAATTTCTTCAGAGCTAAATCAAATCGTCCGAAGATAGCAAATATAGTCATCTACGACCCACCACGATATCACAGTCTGACATCCTTACTGTATTCCACTTCATGTGAACCAGTTCAGTTGGGTAAGGAGGACTTGAATACTAATATCTAATAGCAGTAATAGCTGCAAACCAAAGCTGATTTAAACATTACCCCTGTGGACTGCAGGCCGAACTACATTCTCTGCAGTCAACCATCCTCCCTTCTTAATAGGCGGGAAGTATGGGACATTTATGTTATGAGAGGAAAAAGGTACCAAGGACGAGAAGCCCTCAATAATAACATAAAATGATAATAACACTAATAAACAAAAATAATGACAATAAATAATAATAATAATAATAATAATAATAATAATAAACAAAAACAACAACAACTTGAACTCCGTAACTGGCCTGTGGACTGTCACTAGTCTCCATCTACTGCTTCTTATAATGACTTTGAGTCCATTGGGGAGATTTGGAATTTTATTTGCCTTGACCAAAAATTGTCTCATCTCCACTTTGAATGCTGAGTTGTAGCAAGAGATGACCTAAAATTGCCCAATCTCCACTTTGAATGCTGAGTTGTAGCAAGAGATGAGTGCTTTGCAATCAATGTTGAGTACTTTTGTGGAAAATGCATATTTAGCACCATTTCCCGGTCTTCAGCACTTAGAGTTCATACTTTCCATCCATGAATTATGTATAGTCGGCACCACGTTTCCTAAATAAATATATATCTCAGCATAAACAGAGGTCGCATAGGTGAAGAATAGATACAGAGGAGTAGTTAAACTTTTGTCTGTGAATCTCCCTGCAAACCATCAGCAATGGTCATATACCAGGACACATAACCTGGGCCATTCAGATTCATTGTGCAAGTCGTACTGAAATCTCCAGAAGATACGGTCGGTTTGTCTCGATTACAACATAATACTGATATGACTCTTTCTGACGTACCCTTCCAATGAGCGTAAAGGATTTGGAACTTATTTTCTATCAGATATGGCCCATGCCAGGATACATACCCCTGGCCCTTCAGACTCCTTGCACAGAGCCCGGGTCCCCTGGAATCGTTGCGAGACTCTGAGGCGGGAATAATAATAATACCAGAGAAAACAAGTCTCCACGTATGTAACAGGTGGAGACTAATAATAATAATATAAAAATATGAGGGAACCAAATTCAAGAGCCATTTATTTCGATATGCCTGGATACATTGCTTTTCAAAAACTGGAAATCATAGGCAAAAGGAAATACGAGTACAGACATCGGAAGACAGTTCCAAAATTGACCTGTTGCATTTATGAAGGACAGGGAGTATCAGTTAACTCGGCATTGGAGAGTTTGACAGTAAACGGGTGAGAGTTTACTAAAAGATAGATGGGTGTCACGCACCCGCCGTAATGAAGGAAAGATGAAAGCAGACGGTACAGAAGAGCATTGACCATCAAGTAGCAACAGAGATAAGAGGCAACAAAAGCATACGGTTAGGTTGGTGCCACCACGTGAAGGGGTACCTTTACGGTACTGTGCAAATATCTAAAACTTTTAAAACCATAGCAAGTCTAGTGAAAAACTTCGAGATGAATATGAGTATGATTGAAAGTGATATTTAAGACCCGCGTCATTAAAACTTTCAATTATACACACACACACACACACACACACACACACACACACACACATATATATATATATATATATATATATATATATATATATATATATATATATATATATATATATATATATATATATGTATATATATATATATATATATATATATATATATATATATATATATATATATATATATATATATATATATATATATATATATATATATATTACATTTTTTTACGTTTCTTTTCACGACTACAGTAGAGTTTATTACGAGTGGTAAAGACCCCAAGTCTTGAAGTAGTTCATGTCAAGTATATAGCATTTCTAGCTGGAAAGGAGTATCCCATGCTGAATGAAATCATCTGGAAAATGCAAGAAAAGAAATGACATCCTGGGATGGTAGGAACTAAGGCTTGCGACGGTTTTCCGTTAACATATTCTAGAATGATGACTATTGCGAATTTATTTTAATTTGACAAATATCCCTAACCTGTTTTACCTTAACTGATGACCAAGAGCAGTTAGAAGGTGGTACTTGTAACCAGAAAGAGAGAGAGAGAGAGAGAGACTGACTCATACCGAATGATGGACCAGGGAATTCCTTGCCACCAAAACTTAGCATGAAAGATGTGGGTGAATCCCAGTTCTGACAAATGAAAACAAACTGATTAAACTCTTTTTCTTCCATTTTAGGAATCGTGCAAAGAGAATCAAGAGAAGGAAAACACATGATATAAAAAGAAGGTGAGTAGAAAGAAATTTGTAATACAGTTGCGGACATAGATATCGAAACACTTGCGATAAATAATGAGGCAGCAAACAGTTACTTTCGAAAACTGGTACTGCAGTCCTTGGAGACAAACAGTCTTTTCAAAATACTGTTTAAGAGTCATAATTGTTCGACTAAAAGGTGGAGTGATTAGTTATTCGCAACTGTACTTGTGTTATTAATTGTTACAGTTTTTAGAATGAGAAGGACTGAATCATAAACTTTGCCTTGTGAGAATAAGGCACAATTACTGTATATCATTCATATTCATAATCTAACAGTTACTTAACTTCTGCATAATATTCTTAGGAACTTATTTTGCTTCCAAGAGAGCATCATTAGATTTAAAAAGCGATTACCCATTGTCTTGGTATTTATGTTGACGTGAATCAAGTGTTATTTCTGCAGGTGTACATATATGCAGTGTGTATTATTGTGATGAAAAGAAATTATATAATAATTTAAGTGAATCAAACTGAATCAATAACTGTGCCTGTTGAGTATAAGCTACTGTACATATTTTATGATTTGTAGTACTGCTACGAGATGAAACGGTATAATTTTGAAAATGAAATAAACTGAATAATAAGCTTGTTTCTTTAAAGACGGAATGATGTAATGCTTATATTCAGATAAATTTAATGATAAGTTTATTCCTCTTAAATCGCATAAGTTGAATGTTTTGTCTTAAAGACGAAAGTGGGCAGTGCTAATTTCAGGTAACTCAGAAATTATACAGATTCCTAAAAGCTTATAGTGGTGCAAGGTTTATAATGAGACAAGTTAAATTATAAACTGGAGCCTTTAACTCTACCATTAAACTGGTTTTCCATCTCCCCCCCCCCCAAAGGTGAGGGCGCCCAAAATCCACTTACTTGATGTAGCATCACATACCCTGTAGGTAACTACATTCTGCGGCAAGCCAAATAGTTCCCTGTACCTCAGAAAACCAGTTACTGTGCTGTTTTGTAGCTGTATAAGCAAATGAACACCTGGCGGTCGTGTGGGCTAAGACACTAACCAAGAGATGCTCATAAGGGTACATCCGAGTATTAGTTGAAGTTTATTCTTAAATAGTGTCACTCAGGAACGAGCGACTGGGCACGCCTCAAATGTTTCATAAATTATTTTATTCTAGCTGTCTCTGGAAGACCGTATTCAATTTAGAAGAGATTCTCTTAAGTTGAAGTATTACATGTAGTCTTCATTTATCCTTCTACTCCGAGGTCATTCTTCGAAGTTAACTTGCTGTTACCAGCTATAATATCAGTATAAACAGATTTTGCTTCATTGAAGAGATAAAAGGTGATATTGATGGAATACTTAAAATAATGCAAGCTCAGGCATAACTTTGCACCACTTGGGAATCTTTTGTCAGAGCAACCACGTTTTTGTCAGAGGAATAAGCCTTTATCAGTGGAATTACGTTTTTGTCAAAGGAATCATATTTTGACTTAGGTTATCGATTTCTGGTGTAAGGAATTATATTTTTCCCCCCAAATCCCATTTTAATGTAAGTTATTCCATTTTGGCCTAAGCTGTCACGTTGTTGTCTACAGAATTACATATTGATGCAAGTCATCATAGTTTTGTGTAATTTATCACGTTTCTGATGAAGGAATCACTATTTTGAGTGAGTTGCCACGTTTTGGTATAAGCAATCATATTTTTTGTCTAAGGAATCACTTATGGCCAAAGTAATCACGTTTTTGTCTAAGGCTTCACGTTTTGTCCAAGTTATCACGTTTTGGAGCGGATATTGGGAAAATGCACGGCGGCGTCTGTAAACTTCCACGCCAGCTTATCATAGAAACAGGGTAAGATAAACTTTTTCCCGTGTTAAACCCTGAACGCAAAAAGGGTCGAAGTTTTCCGCTCGTGTTCCTCATTTTGCTGAATTACGTGGGTCTTGCAAGCCAGTAATATTCATGAGTGTACCCTCCTCCTGATGCTGCTCCTCAGCGTGACTCATATGCTTGCGCTACCTCTGGCTTCATTAGTGCTGTACCTTGCTACAGTATATACACCTTCCCGGGGTTCTCTCTTAAGCTGAATAAAATCAACTGACGGTAAAAGGAATTATATATGAAGGATGTCTTGGTATTAAAGGGGTTGATGGAAACTGTCTGGCTTGATCGTCTGATGACTTCAGGAACAGAATGGAAAGGATGCTCAGCGAGCACTGTAGTTTCTCTCTCGAACCTTGATCTTGACCCATGACCTTGATATTTGTTTGATATGCGCCAAAACTGATTTACCTTTGATTGAAATCGGATGAGGCATTCGTGAGACAACACCAAACAGGGTACTCTCATCTAATATACTATAGCAGTAGCTGTGTGTGTGTGTGTGTGTGTGTGTGTGTGTGTGTGTGTGTTTTGGGTAGCCGAAACTACACATTCAAATCGCACCAAAATTGGCACAAAAATCGCAAAAAATTCGCTAATGTGAAAAAATTTGGTCCCATCACGATTGAAAAACTTTTACTATATTGAATGAGCGATGACATTTTGACCAAAAAAACGCCGCTCCTGACGCCCGGCATAGGATCTCCGTAGAATTTTTTGCCCACAGGTACAACTAAAGTAATTCGGACTTGCGTTCGGACAACTTGGGTTCCATTCCCGAAGCTGCAAATAACACGATCAATTGGTTAGCTGCAAAAAATCCAAGTGACAACGTTACACTAGAACAGCACTTAAACACGAGAGCCCTCCGCAGGAGCAAGTGCGAGGGGCCCGAAGGGGCCCACGAGCACTTGTCTTATTCTATGATATTTGCCTTGACCCCTAATCAATGTTCACTAACATCAGAACAGTTTTTCTCAGTCCAGTTTACAACATATTTACCAGTTTTGATCCAAAACAGATCAAGTATTCATGAAATAATGTCATCAAAACTTCCACCGTGACCCTTGACTTCTGACCTTAAATTACAACATCTGCACCAAAATCATTTCTTCCTAGACTCACACAAAATGCATATGCCACATTTAATATAAAAACTGGCACATGCACTCAGGAAATATTTTGTTAAAACACACACACACACACACACACACACTTTATATATATATATATATATATATATATATATATATATATATATATATATAGTATAGATAGATAGATATGTATAGATAGATAGATAGATAGATACAGAATATATATATACGAAAAAACGTCATCGTACTAAAGCATTTGATGAAGACTTTTTTTCCCATTCACACTCTTGGGCCGAATAAAACTGCATGGTGGTATTAGGAATGAAATGGAGAAAATACCTTACTACTTAAGGGGTTAATGGGGACTTACCAAATCCCTTATTCATTAAGCGATTTTCCCAAGATAATCCGTATCGTCTGGCGGTAAAAGAAATATAACATGATAAACATGCTGCTACGGAAAGAGAAAAGTGATTCTGTAATTCTTTCATTCTTACAAACTGAGAAAAATCGTCTGGTTGGAAATGAATTGTAATATGTAAGATGTAAATTTACAGAAGCAAGATGTAACCTTTTGCCCAGCTTGTCTAAGAGCTAAAAGGAAAAATGTGAGAAACAACCATATCATCTATTCGTCTCTCTCTTGATCGATTAGTCTGTCTACATGTAACCAGATGCCTTAAACCTCGATGGGCTGTCCATGAATAAATTGCTTTTAAGTCACGCTGTCCTCTGCCATCAGGCTATCCTTTCTCCAGCCCAGTCTATATATGCATTAGAGACAAGCAGACTTTTTAACCCCTTCCCTTCTAGGAAAGTCCACAAGGCTAAATATAATCGTCTAGTGGCAATTGGAATACATGTGATACGTCCTTCTAAACTAAATAGTGTTGTCTGGTGGTATTAGGAATTCAGTATGAAACCCCTTATTGTGCCGAAGCAGTTAATGGAGACTTTTATTAAACCCTTTACTGACAGTCTTCTCTTCATCAGATGGTACTAGAAATAAAGCATAAAAGACATCACTGAACTGAAAGCTTCATGGAGACTGTATCTAACTTCACTGACTCACAACACACTCACTTCATTTACCCCACTGTCAAAACAAAGGCAGTCCTTCAACATTACCTCAACAAAACGTCCCAGTAGCGCCCAGCTGAAGAGCTTATTTTCCCGATGTCCACCGGGTTTATGTCCAGAGTACCCTGGTGTTGTATCTACCATCTCCACCAACAGCAACAACAACTGATACTAATGCGACCGAATAACGCCCCAAAGCAAAAAGAAAAAAAAAGTAATGGGAATGATGTATGAGACGTTTTCCTAATGAATAAGTAAATGGAAGTCATTACAAACCCCTACACTACCAGACGACTGCTCTCTCCAACAACTGGATGGATAAAATAGATTTATTATTGCACTGTGGGAGTTCACTGAAATTTTCTAACCCCTTTACTGCCAGAGAATGCTCCTAAGATTTCTTAATGACAACATTTTGTTCGTATTCTCGTTAGTTTTGGAAGCTCCCAAACACTGTTTCCTAAGCAACTTATTTCGCTCATTACAATTTACTGTCCTTCGTATCACATAAA
Source organism: Coenobita brevimanus (assembly GCF_032717465.1). Lineage (NCBI taxonomy): Eukaryota > Metazoa > Arthropoda > Malacostraca > Decapoda > Coenobitidae > Coenobita > Coenobita brevimanus. The sequence continues at coordinate 1,860,851 of NC_137016.1, read as the reverse complement.
TCATTCTAGTATCGTTATACCTTGCAAAGATAACATGCAAAAAGATAATAACCAGCCATATCCAAAAATTAACTGCTAAGGAGTGGTGCTAGGGAGCCTCGTTAAGAGGATGGGGACCCTCTTGTTATTATAGTCTAACTTCCAGATTATTTTATTTAGTTCAGAACGGACCCAGCTTACTGAAGGGATAAAAGAATATAATATAATCCCACCAATTCGAAATGTCTGAGCTGAATAATATCACCATGAGACAGCAAAATTAAGTAAAGCATGTATTCATCGTGAAGGAATTAATATAACTATGTCGGGATACCAGGAACTAACTAATACCCAGTTATATCAGTATGCAAGCCAGCCACTCCAATGCACAGTGTTCGCCAGTATTGCATTTACATGTTTACTTTCGAGCAGAGTAACAGAGCTGTGTTTCTTTTTGTGCGATGGGACAGTTCACTTTATGCTAACATACTATTGAACCTAGAATACTAAGAGATTGTTGAACAAAGTTTCTTGACTTAAGAGAGATTGTCTGAATTTTGAAGCCTGCACGTAAGTGCGGAACTGGAGGAACAGTGCACAGGAATAATATAAGATAGCTGTTAGCGGACGAAGGCTGTCAAAATAATATTCCTTTTTTCATTTCACTGGAGAACAATTTTTTAAATCCTTCCATCGTGCCTGCTGTACCCGGCTTTTTAATGCCCTTTCTGACACCTCCACATAACTACAGCTGACACTTTTCTCTCCCATTTCTCCTCTTTCTAATCATTTTAATATTACTTCTATTTCTTTCTTTTTTCTCTCTTTCATGTTTCTAAGGTTTCTCTTTTCCTCCATCCCTCATTTCAGTTGCAAATTCCATTTTATTACTCGTCCTCACGAGTTCACAAAAATAGCAGCAAGCATTGTTTCTCTTAATTTTAACTTTTATCCCATTTGCCTCTCATTTTCTCTTAGTTTCTTATAATCTCTCTTTTTTTTCTTTTTCTTTTTCATTCTGCATCGTCTCCAACTTGCTGTACAGTATAAGCTTTTTTTTATATGTCCAGAGAAGAGAAATTGGCCTCATTTTCGTCTAGCTAATTTTAATTTTCACTTTTCCTCACTTGCTCTTCTTTTCCTCTCATTATTGGTTAGTTTACTCATATTTTCTCAAATTCTCAGCTCTCTTTCACATCTCGCTAGTTTTTGTTGCAGTTTGTGCTTTAATATTTTTCTACACATAAATAGACTAGCAGGAGGTATCTTCCACGGAGTTTTCTAATTTTCCTCATTATGTCATTATTCTTTTCACTTTCTCATTTAAAATTGTCTCATTTGATTATATATTTCCGCCTCATGTTCTCATTTACTTGTATTCATGTTTCATTTCCTGTTTTCCCTGCTTATATTTTGTTTGTTACGGTCACACCTCAACTGCCCCTCTCTCTCTCATGCCGCCATTGCCATCACCTACTCTCTCTCATGCCACCATTGCCATCACCTACCCTCTCTCATGCCACCATTGCCATCACCTACCTTCTCTCATGCCACCATTGCCATCACCTACCCTCTCTCATGCCACCATTGCCATCACCTGCTCTCTCTTGTGCCACCATTGCCATCACCTACCCTCTCTCATGCCACCATTGCCATCACCATCTCCCTCTATTGCCACCCCTCCCCTCTTTTGTACCACCATTAGTCACATCTCGCGACATCAAAGCCTTCCAGCTCTCTCGTCCTACCTCAACCCAGCTGGACTACCCTTTCCACATCCACTCAGATTCCATCCTGTTGATATGTTGGCTTTATTTATTTTTATAATTGTTTGTGTCATCCAGTTTGCCAGCCTACCTTCGTGAAAAATTACTTATATACTTACCTGTTACTCTTCCTGCCTGCGCTTTTCCTTGTCAGCCAATCTCTCTCCCACCCTGTTGATCAATATCTTTTCACTTCCCTGTTAACTTACCTGCCTGTCATCCTACTGTCCTGCTTCTCTCTTGATCTCCATGCTGTATACACTTGCTGGCCTACCTACCTGTAAGCCCCCACCTCCCAGTTAACTTACCTACCAGCCTGTTAATCCATTCTTTTGTCTGTTAACCCACGTCCCTGTCTGCAACCTAACATAGCTGCAAGCCTGTCAATCAATGTACCTACCTGCCAATTAGCTTGTGGCTATGCTTTCTTGTCAGCCTGTTCCTTGGAAACCCTATAATATTCCCAGAGGCAATTCCTGAGGTAATTGTAAAAAATATGTCTTATACACTTATGTCGGTTCTTTGACGACTGTGGAATAAAAGGCATTTAAATCTGATTGGCGACAATGAGAAATATTTTCCATTTCCTCTCCACTGTGTCATCCCCTATAGTCATCGTAGCATTATATAGATAGATAGATAGATAGATAGATATAGATATATATATACATGTATAATATACATAGATAGGGAGATAGATAGATTGAAAGATAGAGAAATAGATAAAATTAAAGAATAAAGTATAATGAGAAAGATTGTTTATCGCCCTTTCGCCATTCCTAAGCTGCGCATAGTTGTCCACCAGGAGCAAGAATTATGTATAAAGGACGTGATGGTAGAGAAGAGGCTAACTTCACTACAGAAATTTATTTTTTAATTTGCTCCTGCCATCTTACTTGATTTGATTCGGGTTTGGAGAGACTTTCTGAACTGGAATGACTACATTTTGTTCTCAGCAGCCCCAACAAATTGTTTTTTTTTTTGTTTTTTTTTACAAAATCGTCTAAATGTATAAAGAATAAAATGAATTGCCATTTCAATGAAGAGATTACTAAAAAATGTGTTTAGCTGCTTCATTATCAGATCCGTTTTCTCAGCACTATTTTGTTATAATCGCCTGACACTGACATTACTTAGGACAAATGTGTCATGGTACAGAAGGAAATCATTTAGTCTGGTTCTTGTCCCTTCACTATGATACATCTTTTCTAGGCTGAATAGAATTGTTAGACAGCGACACATATAAGAAACAATAGACGATACAGAGCTGGAAGAATTAGTGGAGGTTATTTTTAACTCATGACTTTCACAGATGTATCCCAGGCAGAATCAAATCACCTGCCAGTAACAAGAATATGGGCTAAGAAATGTACAGCAGGGACTATGAGCAAACACTGGGGAGGTAAGACTGACAGAGGAGTGAGTGATGTGGCTAGCTGCGGCGAGACATAACATACACAACGTTATAGTAGTAAAGAGAGTAATTATTTTTTTTTTTTGGACCGATCGTTGTCTTAGGTCTCTCCCTAGCTGACTGAAATCATATGGCAGTAACAAGATCAAGGTAGAGGCAAAGACACAATTATCTTCCCGATTCCTTCTAATATATATATATATATATATATATATATATATATATATATATATATATATATATATATATAGATAGATAGATAGATAGATAGATAGATAGATAGATAGATAGATAGATAGATATAGATATATATAACTGGTGAAATACAATGAAAAATCTTTAGTAATGCGTGTTTCAAATAGTTCAATTTTTTTTTCCTTTATGTATTCGTCAAACTTTGGGAAGATACCTTTCCTCTGTCTGTACACAAGGTATGCGGTGGCTTTGTACGGAACAGACGAATGGGGGCTGCTTATGCCACTTTCTCCTTATCTGAATAAAATGGTTTGAACTGAATAAAAACAAACCATAATAGACATAGTACTTGAGGGACTATTTGCAAACACAGGGGAGATGAGAGAAGAGACACAGGAGTGTGAGAAGTGGGACAGGTTGGGTGAGGGACAGAAGGGAATCAGCTGGCAAGAGGAGATGTATGGAAGGAGAACAATGGAGGAACGAGGGAGACAACAAAGGAACACAGTAACGAAGGGGTATGCTGAGACTGGTGGTGAGAGGCTGAAAGCAGGACTGAGATGGAATAAGAGCCCAGAGGGAGAAGGGAAGACAGATACAGTCGTAATAAGGAAAACGTTTAGAATGGGAAAAGGGGAAGACAGATATAACTGCTTACAGGAAACGTTCTGATGGGAAGAGGGAAGATAGATGTATTAGCATTAAAGGAAACGTTTCGATGGGAGAAGGGAAGATAGGTGTACTAGGATTGCTGGGATTTTTTATGATGGGAAGAGGGAAGGCAGGTTTTCTTGTGCACTCCTGGGGAGCTATTTTATTGAAAAGATAGATTGGTTAGGCCCTACTTTCTTCATTAAGCAGACTATCACTTCTTCCTTAGCGATTTATTTAGTAAGACTATTATAATTTTCTTTGCTGTTTAGTTGTTGGAGAGGATCGCCTTCACGTGGTGGCACTGATATATTCGCGCTGCTCCACTGCCCCCCGAAAGAAGCATTGTTAGCTGCTGGGGAGGACAGCTTCACCCTGCAGCCCACTAGGTTCACATTCAGATGAGCCTGCGGTTGCAGCTACTACTACTGCTACTACTGCTACTACTACTACCACTACTACTACTACTACTACTACTACTGTTATCTATCATTTTTCATATTGACTTCAGTTGCATAGATAACACACAAGAGTATATTGACTTAAAAATATAGAAAGAAGTTGGTAATGAAAAGTTAGGAGACTCATGGGGGTGTGTTCGAGGACCTGTATTCTCGTGGGTTAAAAAAAGCTCCCTAACACCTCTCCCTAAGCGATTTATTTTGCTTATTATACCTTGCCGTCCTATTGTGTGTTACTTACCTCATTCTAAAATCATCATGGTCTGTATAAATAACGTACCGAACGATATTGGCCAGCCGTATCCAAAAATAAATCGGTAACGAAGAGGTGTTAAGGAGCTTACTTATCTGTCTGGAATATGAACCTAAGTGTTACAGGACGCTTCGTTTTACCTTCTCCATTGCACTTACTTTTTCACATTGCACCTAAACATACTGTACGCTGTTTATATCACGCAGTTATCGACATCATTTGCATCAGTAACATACGCGATAATACTGAAGTGAATTATGAGAAATGAAAAAAAAAAAAAAAAAAAAATAATAATAATAATAATAATAATAATAAATCGCTAAGGAATGTGTTACTAAATCTCCCAAAATGCTTAGAATACGACGCTAAACGGACGAGAATAGTGCCTTACGAGACTGTCAAATGTGAGGAGCAGCGTGGCTAGGTCAGCAGTGGGGCCGGTGTGGGGGTGGTGGGGGTGGGGTCACATCACAAATTCTGCACACCATTCCATACCACGACGGTGATGGTGACAAATGGCTTCCGGGGTCAGAACTGGGACGTATTAGGTAGCTAGAGGATGAGGACGGTGGGGATGAAGGGGTAAGGGAAGGGAAGGCATGGGGGAGGAAGAGTGGGGTTGAGATAGAGTAAGGGATTGATTGGGTACGGGAGGAGCAGGGCTGAGGGGGTGGCTAGGAATGAGGGAGAATAGTGAGGAGAGACTGGGTGAGGGAGTGATGGTCGGCTGAGGGGAAGCGGTGGGGAGGGGTAAGGATGGGGGCACGGACGGGAGAACAGAAAGCATGAAGGGAGAGGTTGAGGAAGGGGGAAGGAGGTGAGGGAGTTGGATGAGGAGAGGGCTGAGGGAGAGGAAGGGAAGGGGAGGCGAAGGAATTGGGAGAGGGAGCGGGATACTTTATTGGAAGTCCAAAAAGAGGATGCGTTTGATAAAAGGACGCAGAGGAAAAAAAAAAATGCAAAAGTCAGCATCATTCCAGAAATATCTGACAAAGACAAGGCGGTGGAAAGAGAGTTCTGATGAAGGTAATAATAGTACTGAGTATACACTGGGAAACAAACAAAAAAAATTATGTCCCAGGAATGGCAATACCTAATTCTTATTTTTATTTATTTATTTATTTATTTATTTATTTATTTTTTTTGCTGAAGCCAAGTCTGATTGTAAAATTTCTCTATCAGGTAAGGTTTTGGGGTGACATGAGGTTAAATTTTTTAAAACCCATAGACTTACATACTTGTTAAATCTGACGAAAAAGACAAACTTGTTAAAAAGCAGCTTTGCATAATTTTCTGTGGTACTTTGCCTAAGGAATGTCTCTCTTAAGAGTCCAGCAGTAGTCAGTCAGCATAGTGGGCTTCAGTTGCTTTGGTAACGCTTTTCCATATAGGAAATGTCCTGATAAAAACACTCACCATGTTCTTCGTTCACCACACCCAGGTTTTCAGGAAAGAGTCCAAGTGAGAGTCCAAAAAGTGCATCTTTAATGACATATTTCACTCCATTGCTTAATAAAACTTAAGAGAGCCACCCACCATTTCAGGTTAGTTATGAGCATTGTTTTTTTTTTTTTCCAAAAAATTGTGCAGACACTTTTGAAACTGCCACATAGCTTTCTCAACTTCACTCAATCCTGCTTCATATATCTCATCTCTTAACAATTCCCTGATCTGAGGGCCTACAATAATACCTTCTTTAATCTTGGCATCACTGATTCTTAGAAATATATTTCTCAAGTGTGTGAATCCAGTTTGCATTACATCCTTCGCTTTAACTATTTCTTTACAAGTCCGAGCTTGATGCACAAAGGAGGAAGGTACGCTTTCACAGGGTCAACAAGTGGACTATTCACAACATTTTTCTTGCCTGGAACATGTGAAGTACGTTTTGGCCAATCCTTCTGTATGAGTATTTTCTCTTGTCCCCTACTGTCCCACTCACCTAAAAAAAAAAAAAAAAAAGCAGTACTATGTGAAACCTAGCCCTCTCAGGCACAGGTGGTTTGAGTCATTAGATTGTTTAACAACCTGTAAAGGGCACCATGACACGAATCGGGTAAACAAAAAAATGACACATCGGCGGGAAACTTGTGTCTCCCTTTGTTTGACACGATGTGCATCATGGGGCGTTGTACAGGATGGTATTTAATTACTTGATTCGAGTCCGTGCCTGAAAGGGCTAGCTGCAACCCTAGCAAAAGTGCAATGACCTTTAGGTATCCACAAATATTCCACTTATATTTATTATAGTGAATTTTTTAAAAAGCAGTTTCAAGTTGTCATATGGCTCTTCATGTCTGCAACAAGTGCAATAGGTACAGAAGGAAATTCATTTCCGTTATGAAGATGAACCGCATTTGATCTAACTTTTGAGGAGTCATTGAACAAGCGCCACTCGTCCACACTGTGTTTATGACCAACAGCCTCTCTGATTGAATTAACATCTTTACAAAACACAAGTCCTTCCTCTTAAGAGAAGGATCCTTTGAAATCATCATAGCGGCTACAGAAAAAACAAGCTTCAGTATAACGGTGCAGGAGATTCCAACCCTCTAATCATGAATCTAAAAGTTCAGCCTGTTTCTTAGATAAGTACAAGTCACGAACATGGTCATTCATATCTTGTGAAAGTTAATGTGGTTCATAGGAATAACGGGTAGCCTGGAATGTTGGATCGCAAATTATATTATTCCTCGTGAAATGCTCCAGCTCCGTTTGATTCCTCATCACTTAAAGATGCATGATTTGGAGAATCTGGTACTGGAAGTTCATCACTGTGGGAACCTGGTCTCATTGCAGATGGCAGAATAAGGTATTTCACTAAACTCTGTTTTTGATGTGAACTCATTTGTACTTACGAGACAGAAATATGAACAAGGCCCCACAAGAACACTATGCCTGATAGGAAAAATCTGATTTCATATTTGGATTCAGCATGAAAAAGTTTACTTGGAGAACCCATAAATACCCCTGACTCGAAATTGTTGTTGACCGGTGATATCTTTTTGCCTTCACTCAGGCGACATATTTTTGCTCCCGTTCTTGTGAAACGTCTCGCATACTAAATGAATTACCAAGAGATGCATCCAGCATCACAGACCAAATAAAATAATTTGGGGATTGCAAAAATAAAAGAGAAAATGCACACCTAATTGAAGAATTATCAGCGAGTAGGGAAAGGAGTCCGGGATACGACAAGGTCTATGGTAAAATGATATGCAAGGAGGGTAAGAAACTGTCTTCTCGTCACCCTAGTAGTTCTCTGGCACCTCTCATTACGAAGTTTATTTTTGTTGTTGGCATGTTGTTATTTTGGTTTATGATAATTATAATACAAATGATTTTGGTAACATAGCTGACAGTATTTTTTAAGAAAATATTACTCCTTCAGTAAAGTAACATCTTATACTATACTTCACTCTCCCTCTCGAAATGTTTGTATTCAGCTTACTGTAAAGAATTCTGGAACTGGAAAGGCTGGATAGAGCCTTCATTAAGTGTTTCACTCAAAAGAAATCTCCCTTAATCTGAACAAAATCATATGGTGGTGGCCTGAAGTAAAGGAAAAGGAAATAACTGCACTGAAAATCATAAATTATAATGTGTACAATATATCGCAGAGGAATGGCTACTAAAGCACCTTTCTTTTAATCGGACGCATATCTATAAATAGTTTCAGCTCAAATGATGGCCAGGTGTAGTCAGACTGGAGGGTCAATTTGACTAGTAACCAAGGAGTCTCATTCCTACTTCATAAGTAAGACTCATTAATTTCATGCAAAAACAAATTTGAGTGGCCCAATTCCGTTAGATAATAACAAACCGACTATGGGAAGTCTCTCAACCTTGCGGCTATTCTGCACCTATTGACACGTCTTACTAAAAAAAAAAAAGAAAAATCACATAATAAGCAGGCAAAGAAACCCCATGAAATCCCAGCTTTCCAAGGGAATGCACCGAGGGCTTTAATTGACATGCTCCACTATGAAATCGATTTAAAAGATTTCCTGTTGTATCTCTACGTTTTCTTCTATGAATTCTTACAATTAAATTTCTTATATTATGCTCATAATTTTGAATGAAAGATTATTTTTCCTCTACGTTTAGGGGGTGAAATCAGCAAAAGTAATTGCCCCATTTTGGGGTTATATCATTTGATCAATAGCCAAGCGTTTACCGACGCAGTTCGTTGACACCGCAGGTCGGGAGCAGAGAACTGAATATACCGCATGCGATAAATGCTACGGCGCCTATATATATGCACATGCAGAGAGAAAACGTGAGAGAGTAAACGAGAGAAAGTAAATATTTTAGCTCACTTATTCTTCCGTTATTGTTCAACTACCTCTCCAGAAATGTTGAAAGTTTACATCCAGATGAAAATATTGATGATTGGCGTATGTACAAACGCTCGCCCGTTCGTCACATGTTCACAAAGCGCACTTTACTGGTAAGCTGAAATATGCTGCACTTTTCACAAGCACGTTTTGTAAGCACTGTTATTATATTACAGTTATGCAGTTGGTATGTCTCATAGGTTTTATGTTCCTTTCTCTCTACAATCTTACCAGTGAGATGAGCATTGATCTTTCTTACACCATGACACCAGCACCTGTACACACGCATTTAAAGCAAATGTACATTCAGTATACAGCAAACTTCACAGCATCAGCACGGCCCCTTCACAGTAATATCTTTACAAACGCACTTTAAGGCAACCTTTATACACAACACCCAGCAGCAAACAGCATTCAGCAGGTAATGTAAAGTTCCTGGCGGCCGGCGCCACCACACACTATCAGCAGGAAGGAAAACATTCACTTTTGGTTGACTTTCATATACACTAATACCAGTAACACTAGCATCATGTTATGCAGGAGCAACAGGCCAGTAACATTACATCACGATATACTAGGATTACTTATACCACAGCACACTGCACTAGTGCTAGATCACATCATCAAATGTATGTCCACAGTACACTAATACATAATACAGCAGCGTTACACCAGCACTCACCTGATACTCATCCAACGACATCATGCCACAACACACCATACTTCCATCCACCAACAGTAAATCCCACCATACCCTTCCACGCCAATACTGTACTATACAACACACACCACTCCACCGATATTACATCACACCACAATACATTACGTTATCAATACATAGCAACATCACACCACAGCCAGATCACCAGCACGTACACACCACACCATATCACAAAGACAGCAAAGCACGACCCAGCAACAACTCATCACCTCACGCCAAACCCCACAACAAAGCACTACGCCACACCACGCTACTCCATACCACACCATACCACACTACGCTACACCAGCACTATTGGCCGAGGTCACGTGTCAAGGTCAGTTGAAATAGTTTTCATCCGATTTACACCAAACTTTGCATAAGGGTTCAAAGGTATGTGTGGATAATGGGATTCGATTTTATTGAACAGTCAGCCAAAGGTTAAGGTTACTGGGAAGGATCTAAATTCAAGGCCACAAGATAATGTCAATTAGAACACTTTTCATCTTATTTACATTCACTACGATGGATATTTCCTAAGATGATAGATAAATAATGTATGGGAGTTACTGGAAATATTACCTAATCCTCTGTACCAGTCGATCATTACAACCCTTAATACAGTCGTCAAAAGGTGATCAGAACAACTTATAAAAAGACATCATCGTGGTGAAGGGGTTAGTGTATTTCCCCTGACTTGTTAATGGCCTTCCTCTCTTCACCTTCTCTTTTCCCCTCGTTTTTACCCCCCAGTCTCGGAGTCCCTTCCTCCCTCCCTCCGTCTGTCTTCTCTTCACGACCTCCTTTAAGTTCCATTTCCCTGTTTTTAACGCGCGTCTGGAGAGACTCGCCCCCTCACAGCAGACACTTGAGTGTTGTAAAAATTTTGGTATAAGAGAGAGAAAAAGATTTACTGAGTCGCGGATGACGGTCTCTCTGGAGGGTCATTGAGAGCTGGGGACACACTGCACTCACACACACACACACACAAATATATATATATATATATATATATATATATATATATATATATATATATATATATATATATATATATATATATATATATATATATATATATATATATATATATATATATAAAATATAGATAGATAGATAGAAATAGAGATATGTATAGATACATAGAGGCATAGATAGATCATAGATAGATAGATAGATAATGTATGTATTATGAGCAAAGTATTTTTCAGTTTTCTGTCATCTCTTGACTGAGAAACCACAACTGTGTAATCAAGATGTCTCAGAAGCATGCCAGCACTGGCAAACGAAAAAACTTCATACTAGACAGTCCTGACGACAACAGTGACCCTCTTCGGTGGAGAGGTTCTGAAAACAAGGGTCACTCCCTGTTTGTACTTCCTGTGTTACACTGAAAAATGTGAAAGTTGTCACAGAAACCGTAAAAAAAAAAAAATCGTCTTCCTGTTTTATTTGTCTGTGAAGATCATGCAGTCATGACGCCTCATCCGTTTTGTCATCCTTCAACCCATCCTGTCTCCCCTCATGTCCCTGTACCACATCGTATCTTCTCCTTCTAACTCTTTTTCTTTCCTTACTGTAAAATCACCCACCAGCGCAACTCGCCACTAAATTTTTTGGAACAGAACTCCGCAAAACGAGAGAGAAAATGAAAGAGAAAATGGAGGAGAGGAGGGGAAGTGAGGAGAAGAGAGGAGAACAAGTAGAACACCGAGTTCATTCCCTCTTCTAACACACATTTGTTCACTGTTTCCGGGAAGTTGTTTAAGTAGTCCTCTTTTCAGTATTGCTCTGTTTGCCATGCACTGTTTTCATCTTTTTCCTTCAGTTTCTTCCTTTCTATACTCTCTCTCTCTCTCTCTCTCTCTCTCATTCACACACACGCACACACATTGTCTACTCCTTGATTGTCTCCCACTTCACATTCCCTTCTTTCTCTGCTTCCCCTTTCCTCTCTCCTCCAGGTTCTTTCCACTTTTACTCCCTCCATTCCTTCTTTCGATCATGAATGCAGGAAAATTAGAGTAATAAAGCCAGACTTGATTATAGTGTGGGCTTTGTATGGGTCAAAGGGTTCCCGAGTTGCATGATTTTCAGACTTCCTTGACCTCCGCTAGCGAAGTTGGAGGAGGTCATGCGTTTTCCCGTGTCTGTTTGGTTGTATGTTTGTTTGTGTACAGGATATATTTAAAAAGTTGTTATCGGATCCTTGTGAGATTGGACAGCGGGTCAAGGAAAAGTTTATTGAATTTTGTGGTGGTGGATCCGGATCTGGACGCAGAAATTCTTAATGTTTTTTGGCGTTGCCCTCTCTGAAAATTGGTGACAAGGCAACGCATGACAGTAGAATAAACTGGCTATGAATTGAGGCAGTAAAAGCATGCAAGAGGTGTTATATCAGTACATTACATAGCTCATTGGCGCTGGGATAGGTATGAGGTCTCAGACTCCTTTCCACTTTTATCACGTTGTGCCAAAAGGAACGTTGTCTGTTGGAAGTGGCATTTACCTTTAAATTTTAGATGCATTTACATAATCTTAATGTCGAAATAGCTTCCATAAACATAATACGAGAAGATTTACTTGATATCCAGAAATATACTTCCAGTCCCAGAATTAAGGAAGCACCATCGGACAATCTCATTAACCCAAGCCTATCAGGGAGGTCTTGGGAGCGATTCACAAGAGATCATTCACCTTAACTTGACCCAGATTTTTGCCCTTTTGTGGTTTGCTTTACGTAGCTCAGTGGTGGAATATAAACAGTGCTTTGGATATATGCTTTCCACAGCACTTCTTCTTGAGTAGCCTCGTATTTTACATTAAGATTTGTTCCAACTGATTATTCAAGACGGCGGGATTTTAATTTTAAACCAATGTAATGTGAAAAGAGTAACGCATGATCATTTCTCTCTCGTAGTCCTGATTTATGTATGAAAGATGAAAAAAACGACACTGAAAGAGTCTACAGCCTTCTCTACTTCTTCTTTCTTGAAAAGATAGTACAAAAACAATCTTACCAGCATCGGGGATTTGATAGAAGTTTTGTTTGTGAATTAAAATCTGTCTATTGTGGTCCGGATCTGAAACTTCTGTTGTCCTTACGAAAAAAACAAAAAAAAAAAAACATTGCAGTTACGACAAGGATTTCATCGGAGTTTCTTTTTCCTCTCTTCACTTTAGCCTGGCCTAAAATTATCATCTATATATCTTGAACTTTTAACTGTAAGAAGAGATTAACATTAGAATATGATGCTAGTCACAGGAACGCTGTGGAAGGGATGACGAGCCATGGCATTGTCTTTTTCTGCCATTGAGCTACGTGAATTGAACTACCAAAGAAGGCATATCTGTGCCAAGGTAAGGTGAAAGAACTATAGCGAAAATACCTCCAAATAACATTGCAAGGGCGGGAGGTGAAGGGAGGGGGCGAGAGGTAGTATTTTTTTGTTTTTTTTTATGGTGTGCTGAAAGTGACACATCTTTTTGACACTGACTAACTGCAAATGAAGCAATCGAGTAAACAAAAATAGTAGAGAGAGAGAGAGAGAGAGAGTCAAAACTGCATTAACTATTTTTGTGTTTTATCTGACATTAATCACAGCCAAGCGGCTCTTCCTTATACGGTACTGTGTTTGTTCTGGCTGATTGCATACGAATTTTTTACCTCAGTTCTCTGCTACCACGATAAAAGTCAAACGAAAAGTCGAGCGAGAGTGTGGCTGGGACAGTGTTGGTGAAATGTGCGAGCAATGGGAGAAGTATAATGATGATGATGCTTAGTTTGGCTGTGTAGGTATGTATAATGTTATGATAATGTGTGTGTGTGTGTGTGTGTGTGTGTGTGTGTGTGTGTGTAATAACGCGTATAAAAGGATAGGATGGGAAGGTTGCGGGTAGGCTTGTGGTGGGGATATGGGCTGTGAAATTAGTGTTACATGGTGCGAACACTTAGACAAAGGAGAGTTTAGAAGTAAGCACATTCAGATTTTACGGAAGAAATATCATAGGACGGAACAAAAGGATATATGTGAGGAGAAGGAGGAGGAGGAGGAGAAGGAAGAGGGGAAGTGATAGTAGACAGTGTGGAATTAAGAAGGGGAAGCATAGGAGGAGGTGGAAATGGAGTTAGTAGTAGAAGAACTGAAGATGAAGGATTAAAAGTAGTGAAATTAGACAAAGTAGTGTAATTCAAAAGGAAGAAGAGGAGGAAGAGGACTCGAGTTTGAACAAAGAACAGAGAATATGTTTAGAAGGAGGAATATATAGCAGAAAGAGAATATTGGGAATGAATAGAGGAAGTGGAGCTGAGAGGAAAAAAAGGTTTGGAGGAAAAGCAATGCTAGGAAGACAAGTAGATGGTAGTGATAATAGAGGAAGTGGAGATAATGAAGATTGAGAAAGAACTGGATTTAGGGGGCAAAGAATAGGTAGTAGAATAAGCAGTGAAGGCAGCGGAGTGAAAAGAGGAGTACAGTGGAGTACAAAAGAAAGTAAATAACAACGGTCCTCTTGGTACTCCTTTTATCGCTGTTTGGTATAGGGGAAGGTTATAACTTACAAGAACTATTTTATCAGCTAAAGATGAAGACAGAAGAGCAGGAAGGCACCCCCCTCAAAAAAAAAAAAAAAAAAAAAAATCACCAAACCCCCTAGCCGATGCCAGTAGAAAATTGTGACCAGGACCACCATTCAGCATACAGTATACAAATTTTCACGGAAATTTCAGGGGAAAGAAGGAAATGAAGTCTTATTCTACACTATCTACCTAAAGACGAAAGTAACAATAAGTCAATAATATTTATCGATTTTGTCCTGCGGGTTGTATCATCCAGATTCTTAAAAAAACAAAAAAACAAAAAAAGTATTATCCAGGAGTGAACATACGGATACTAAGCTGGGGGTTAGAACACAGGTACGGTACTTATAAAAGCGATCTTTAAAGATTACTTCTGTATCACAGTTTATTTCATTGGAGGGCAGTTTGTTCCATAAATTTACAACTCTGCTAAAGAAGACATGCTTAGTTTCGTGTGACTGGAATCGTATGCCTATTATTTTATTCCTAATACCTTTAGAGTAATTCAAACGATCAACTGTGAGGTATTTATCGATAGCCATATTATAGTATCCTTTGAATATTTTAAGAACTTGAATTAAATCTACTCGTAACTTGCGTTTAGTTTAGGTAAAGTGATTCATGGTTTCTAAACGCTCCTTTTATGGTTTATTTCTCATTCAAGGTATCATTTCTGTTGCCCTTCGTTTCACTTTCTTGTTTCTCTTTATCTTTTTTCTATTATGGCGACCAGAACTGGACACAGTAGCTACTCTAAGTACGGGCATACTAGAGAATTATGCAAGGTGAGGATAATAATTTCTTGTTTATATTTGAATGCTTTACTCATGAATCCGATTAATTAGTTGTCATTCTTAACAGCCTCCGTTCACAGCTTGCTTGGTTTATAATCATGTGCTATTATACCGTAACTCCTAAGTCTTTTTCATGACTGACATTTATCTTCCTTAATATTTTTCATACTGTAACTGGGATTTTCATTTCGATTTCCAATGTTTAGCACTTTGCATTTGTTAATATTAAAGTCCATTTGCCAGGTTTAGGCAAATTTAAACAGCCAGTTGAGGTCACTTTGTATTGCCTGCCTTTGTAAAGATGTGCTTGCTCTATTTCCATCTTAATTATCATCAGCAAACCTGGATATTTACAAAGTAAAACCTCATCTTTTTCATTTATGATATTAAAATCATAATAGGGTCCAATACTGAGCCCTATGGAACATCACTATCAACATCTTTCCAGTCTGACTCTTTACAGTTTATAACAACCCTCTGTTTACGCCCCGTATCCTAAGTATCTATCCGCCCGAGCACACTGCCTCTGAACTCATGCACATTCAATTTCTGGTGTATCTTCTCTGAGGAAATGTGTTTTAAAAATCGAGATAATGTCAGCGGATTTGATCTCATCGTGTATACTGAATATATCATAGAATAAATTCAAGAGATTCGTAAGGCAAGATCGATTATTCCGAAAACCGTGTCGTGATTCTGTGATGAGATTATTTATAAGCGCTTAACAAACCTGTCTCTGATAACAGTTTCCATCAACCTGCACACCACTCAAGTTAAGCTTATTGGCCGACCATTTGCTGGATGCGATTTCTTGCTTTTTTGAATACCGGAGTTACATTTGCTAGTTTCTACTCATGAGATACCTTACTGTTTCTGAATGGTTTACTGAGTAGCTCATCTAATGACTTCGATACTTTATTCAGCTAGGGGAGGGGGAACTGGACATTGTCTTGAACTTAGAAGAGAATGTGGAATTTGAATGAGAAATGGAGACAGGAGGGAGTAGTGGGGTACAGTGGAGGTGGTAAAGGTATAGGAGGAATGAGGGAGAAGTGACGGTAGAGGAGGAGAGAGGAAGAAATGAAGGTAGAGGAGGAAGAAGTGAAAGTAGAAGAGGAATGAGAAGTGAAGGTAGAGGAGGAATGATGAAGTAGTGAGAGTAGAGGAGGAATGAGGAAGTAGTGAAAGTAGAGGAGGAAGGTAGAGGAGGAAAGTAGAGCAGGAAAAAGGTAAAGTGGAGGTAAATGAGAAAGGAGGGGGAAGTGGAGGCAGAGGAGGAAGGAGGGAAAAGTGAAGGTAGAGGAGGAAGGACGGAGAAGTGAAGGTAGAGGATGTAGGAGAGAGAGAAGTGCAGGAAATACGTGAGAGTACAGAGGTGAGCAAAAGACAAGGGTTCCACGGTTCCGTCTTTCTTCCTCTCCAAGTTTGTTGCCTGTCTTAATGTTTCCTGTTCCCTCTCCTGCCCTCTGTGTGGCTCCCTCCTTAAAACACACACACTCACACACACACACACACACACACACACACACACACACACACACACACACACACACACACACACACACACACACACACACACACACACACACACATCATATAACTAACAGACTAGCCAATTAATGAACTCCCATAATAACTTCATCAATAAACTAAGCAATAAGCAGGTACGTAAATGACTGTCTGGCTGGAAAGTGAAACCAATGAAACTGAAACAAACCAGAAACAAAAATGAAGTGGCTTGTGTGTGGTGGTGGTGGAGGGGTTGTGGAGGCGGTTTGGGTAAGTGGCGAGGCTGAGTGGAAGGTCTGGTTGACAGCGGTGAGGTTGCGTTGATGATTGCGATGGTGGATGTTGTGGTGGTTTTAAAGCTGTGTGGTTGGAGTGGTGGATGGGGTGAAAGTGGCGAAAATGGTGATGGTGATTGTGATGGCGACTGTTGACACGTTTGAGGTGAGAGCGGCGAGCGTCGTGGTGGTGGCAGTGATGAAAGTGCTGGGGTTTGTGTGATGACTGTAGGGGCTGCTGGGATAGTGGTTGGGATGAGAGTAGGAAGGTATGCAGTGGTAGTTGTGGTGTTGAGTGGGGTGAAAGTAGCAGGGCTGAAGTGAAATGAGGATGACGTGAGAGTGGCAGAGAGAGTGTGGCTTTTGTGTTGTAGTGACGTGTGAGTGTGTGAAATTAATTGGCATAATGGTTTCAAAGCCGTTCGCCGGGAAGCTGTGTTTTCTTTTATTACCAAGAACATTACATTATGCATGGAATTACTCGAACCTCAAGGGGGAAGGCGTGTTGCAATGAGTTTATTTTGCTTGTTTATCTCCTTGCTTATCTTTTTTGTATGCAAGTATATCAAAACATATCTTCTGCACTGCTTTTCAGAGAGGGTTCTTGTACGTTCATAGTTTTCTTGGTTTATGGATAGATATTGATATAAACAGATAAATACAGAGAGAAACAGACAGAAACAGTAGATAAACATTCGTAGATGTATAAACAGATAGAAAAACCTACGGAAACTTTCACCCAGGTTTCACTACGCGATGCTGTTAATTAAGCCTTTTACAAGGGAAAGCTCAGAACCAGAGTACATAAGAACATAAATGAGGTTTTGCAACAACTAACTGTTTAGTCAGCCGCTAGTCTGCTAGACGAGAGATCGCTCAGTAACTTTGGCAGTAAAAGTTTATGAGCTAATTGTTTCATCAAGCACAGAGGGAAGGGACTATCACAAAACTGAGGCTTGGAATGGGATGAGTAACGAAAAAAAAAAAAAATCAACTCCCTCTCATTTATATTCAGGAAGCACATCTTGTTGCCATGGGAGCTGAGGTAGGTGGGGATGAGAATTCTGACGGGGATGAATTTAAGGGAAGAAACGTAGGAGGGAGGGTACAGAGATGGACATGTTTGAAAGAAGATAAATATGAAAATGTTAGGGAAGGGTTGTTGAGAGAGATGTGGTCAGAAAGGGCTGGGATGGGGAAGAGTCAGAGGGGTGGGTCTGCGAACAGATGGAGGTAAGTACTGCAGTAAGGGGAGATAAACCAGGCATAAGAGGAAATGAGAAGAAGTGGTGTCTAGGATGAGGGGCAGGGATGAGGCAGGGAAAAGAAGGTAAGTGTGTATGTATGTGTGTATGTATGTATGTATGTACTGTAACGACCGGCTTCCACACGCATTTTACAAGCAGGCAGCTCTCCTATACACGGCACACTATCAAGCTGTGATTTATAAGAAGTGAAAGTTGAACCGAGGGACGCGGCAAACTGCCACTGGAGAAGTAACTCATCCCCATCCAATGTTTCACGCACAGCTACAGGTGTGGAATGTATTTGAACATATGGTAAGAAATGCGTGTGTAAACTGTGTCGTTATACCTGTGAGTGAAGAAGTCTGCATGTCATCGAGCGAACCTCATTAAGATGGGAACATATGTGAAGATATTTCTAAAACGACATATTACTGTACCCTTTGGAGTATCATAAATCTGACTTGCCATCTGCCTGTGACCATGTACCTCTAAAACACAATATGTTCAGGCATTTTTAACTGAACGAGCCTTGATTTAGACTCTTTTGTGTTCAGTTTTTCCCGAACATGGCACCATTTTTACAGACTTCATTTTTTTTTGCTTTCTTTAACACTGAAAACCGGTGACAGGTTTGACGAGCTTTCCTGGAGAGTTAGTCGCTTTAGGAACCTGGGCCGTGTTTTTATTTTCACCTGAAGAGAGGATATCACCCAACCGAAACGTCATTTGGGACCGAAGTCCTTGAAGACCCTTCCGATGACACCGTTTGACCTCTGCAATACGACGGCGTCTTATTTCATCTTGCTACCACCAAACTTTTATTAATAATGGAAATGATTTAGTGGCGAAGAGGTTAGCGTCCTTTAAATCCTCAGGAAGAGTCGTTGTTTAGCTGTGTAGGCTTCGACCACACACAGCTCTTGTTAACTGCACGGAGTTTAATCATTTTTATTTCATCGTTCTTTTCTTCTTAGCACTGCAGCCTCGCATCTTGTTTTGTATTACTTTATCGTTTGTAACCGTGATGCAGCGCAGGTTACATTTGGACATTACGAGTGTGTGCGCTCTGCTGAAACACCTGGAATATTATACAAAGCCTCATTAATATATATGGAGTATATCCTTCCGATCAGAACATTGTCTGCGTAAAACTTCTTAAAGGAAAAAATTCCTTTGTCTGAGCCCCAGTTTCTCAAGTGTATGTTTAGGCAACTTAAACACAACGTAACTTGAAACCGGGATCCATTCTGTCTTCTATTCAACCCCTTCACTGTGATGACGCCATTTTTAATTATTGCTAATTTTTTAAAGTAATATAACTATAGGCGCATATTTAAAAGAGCCAGAAACATCATGAACGTGCATAAAGCGTTTTTTTAAGTATGTGATTTTTTGCAATAACTTTAAGTCAAACTCAACAAAATGCAGTTAAACGCAGTTGATTTCAGCAAAACCATCGTAACTGACGTTTTCAATGTGTACCCCACTATGGTTCAGACAAGACTTTGATCCTGACTCTTAAGCTCCGTCCAACTTTCTTCCAGGCCTCTAGGGGTTTTCTTGCGGGAAGTTGGATACTTTCTTCTTTAGATCGTCTAGTGTGGCAGGACGGTTGGCGTAGACTGCTTCCTTGGAAGCATCCCAGAATTAGGAGTTTATGGGGTTGAAGTCTGAGGTATGGAGTGGCCAGTCATGAGCAGTACCCACGGAAATGAGGTGACTTCTGATGAACTGCGGCAGGACAACGATGGTGCCACCAGGTGTATATGAGGTGGCACCATCCTGCATAGACCTCTGAACTTTTGGCAGGGATCATTCTATAACTGCTTGGCCATGGCTCAGTGGTGCTCACGGAAGACTACCACTTTTTTTTTATTTTTTTTTTTAGCATCCTCAAACTGGTAAATCCACAGCATCCCCCCCATCTGGCACCGAGAGCACAGAAGCATCTGGCCTTACGCCCTTTCAGACACCCCTCAGTGACCTCCTCAAGTTGTGTCCTGGATGTGTTACTGTATTTGTCGCTGGCACCGCTCATATGGCTAATATTGACTGATCCGGTTTAGGTAGCGCTCCATTCTGTCCCTGAGCCACTTGCACAATGCTCGTGTCACCCCACTTTCTCATGACATTCGGAGTCAGTTCATCCCTAATAGAAATGATGTATGGGAAATGCTTAAGTCCCCTAACAAAAATAAGCCAGGTTGATGTGGCTCTGTAGGACCTCTTGAGACTGTTGACTACCGAATCCCACACGACATCGATATTGGTTTGTCTTTGGGCTCCTGGTGCTGATCTGCCACAGTTACCCGTATTCAATTTGTCCACTAAATACTTGTCCTCAGAATGCATCACTGCACGTCGAATATCACAAATTGTTGGTCCAGCACGTGTTCTGTGACTGAAAACACGATAAATCCTCCAAAAGTCCTCTGTGCATGATTTCGTCTCATACTGCAGAATCATCAGTTGTGTCTTTTGATCCATGGTCGGTGGCATAGTTGATACATTAGGCTGGAAATGTCATAAAATGAATAGAGATGCCATCTACAAAACGTGAAAGAGAGAAGTGTTGATCATAGATTGAAATTGAAGAAATGTCCAAATGTCTGGATAGTATAGCTTTTTTTATTTAACAGATAATAGTCATTTCCTTCTTGAACCATACGTTTTTATTCAGACTGAGAGTCCCCTATTAGTGAAGAGATTCATGAAGGCTACATTTCACCTCACCAGCTCGAAAACTCATCCGAAACTGAATAATATAATAGAGAAGTGACAAGAATGAACAAGTAACGGACATCATTTTTTTGAAGAAGGCAAAGGAAATAGATTATTCTGACGACCATAATAATAATAATAATAATAGTAAATAAACAGATAAGTTAATAAATAAAATAAATAAATCAGCTAACATACAAGAAGAAAAAGGTGAAGCAGCACCAAGGATCTGGACTTATCAGGCGGGGCTTGAAGGCTGTCACTCCCACTGATAAATTCAATTTTAAATGCCCCAGAGGAAAAACCTTATTAAGGTTTCATCGACTTTTAATCTCCAACTGTCAACTTTATCACCTGATGTCTCTTGGGTGGTGAAAGGACTCAGTATTTCCCCACATTCATCCCTCTTAACTTATCCACCTCAATCTTTTCTCATCTTCACTCTCTCCTTGGCTACCAACTTCAACATTTCCCCACTTTCCTTCCTTCCTTGACTACCTACTTCAAAATTTATCCATTTTCTTCTCCTCCTTGACTACCCATTACAGTATTTAGCCCCCTTCATTTCCTTCTTGCCCACCACTTCAGTACTCGTATATCGCCCCATACCTCTCTCTTCGTCCACCCACTTCAAGATTTTTTCCTCCTACACCTTCCTCCTCATACACCAACTTTATATTTTGTCACTTTCATTCTCCTGCATGGCTACCTTCTTCAGGATTTCTCCTTTCATCGTCTCCTCGGCTGCTCGCTTTACAAATCCTCCACTTTCATCCCCTCCTTGGCTAAATACATCAATATCTCCCCCACTCTTTTCCTGTTCTCGCCTAACGCTTCAATGTTTTGCCACTTTCATCCCCTCCTCGGCTACCCACTTCAGTATTATATCACATTCATCTCCTCTACCACCCATTTGAGTTTTTCCCCCACTTGCCTCCCCTTCTTGGCCACCCACTTCACTACCTCCCCCGCCTTCATCCTGTCCATGGCTACCCACTTCAGTAAAATCCCCTTTCACCCTTCCCTCCTCTACCCACTTGTCATTCCTCATACACTCGACTCCACTCCGCGGTCACTACCCACTTCCCTTGCTGACTCCGTGATACAAGTTTTGTCCATATTCCCCCCATATATTTTCCCAGTCCAAGGATACCAAGAAATTTATTTTCTTTGTATCATATTTTTTGCTTTGATCTATCTTCCTATCAATGTTCATATATATATATATATATATATATATATATATATATATATATATATATTCATATATACATATATATATATATATATATATATATATATATATATATCTACTGCCAGACGCCTCAATCCCGTTTGGGGTGGCCACAAACAAATCGCCTCCAAGTCGCCCTGTCCCCCGCCATTTCACTCCCCTGCTCCCAGCTCACACCCCCTTCTCTCATATACCTCTCCACCCCATCCCTCCATCTCATCCTCGGCCTCCCCCTCCCTCTTTCCCCCTCCACCTCACTCACATACACTCTCTTCGTCAGTCTTTCACCCTCCATCCTCACCACATGGCCAAACCACCTCAGTGTGTTCCTCACAACGCTTCCTATCACATCCACATTAACACCACAACGCTCCTTTATATCCTCATTCGTCAGCCTGTCTCTCCATGTGACTCCACAGGCTCCTCTTAAATAACTCATTTCCACTGCTCTCACTCTTGACTTGTGTCCTTCCAACAACGTCCAAGCTTCACTTCCGTACGTTAGAGTTGGTATCACAATACTGTCATGTAGTAACTTTTTCACTTCCATGCTCACTTCCCTGTTTCTTATCACTGCTTTCAAGGAACCAGCAACCTTTCTTCCCTGCTGTATCCTTTCAAGCACTTCACCCTCCAAACCTCCATCCTTACCCATTACACTACCCAAGTACTTAAACGTACTCACATTTTCCAATTCCTCACCATCCAACCTCGCTGTACATTCACTGACTTCACCTCTCTCAAAGACCATCGCTTTACTCTTCCCTACATTCACCTTTAGATTCCGTTTCTTACACACTCTCTCAAACTCATCCACCAAGACTTGCAGCTCCCCTTCGTCTTCACTCAACAACACAGTATCATCTGCAAACAACAGTACAGGGAGTTTCCAAACACTATCCTCTCTCACCAGGGCCACTCCAACATCCACTACCCTACCTTGTACCTCTTTTATTACCCCATCCGTGTACAGATTGAACAACCATGGAGACATGACATATCCCTGTTTCAACCCAACCTTCAAAGAGAAAAATTCACTTAGTTCACCATCCACACGCACTGCAGCCTTCGCACCATCGTACATACTCTTCACAGCATTCAACAACTTTCCATCTACTCCATATATTCTTAACACTTTCCACAATCCTTGTCTATCCACCCTGTCATATGCTTTCTCCAAATCCACGAAAGCCGCATACAACTTCTTTCCCTTCTCTAGAAACTTTTCCACTAAAGATCTGAGAATGAATATCTGATCTACACAACTTCTTCCCTTCCTAAAGCCTCCCTGTTCTTCTCCAACTAATTTCTCTGTTCTTTCTCTAACTCTGTCAATAAGTATCCTACCATACACTTTTCCTATTATACTAAGATGACAAATGCCCCTATGATTACCACACACTTCTTTTTCCCCTTTTCCTTTGTACAAGGGAATAATTATACCTGACTTCCAATCCTCCGGGACTCTACCTTCCTCCCAGGCCAATCCATTCTACTACTATCTCTCCCCCATGCTTCAGCATTTCACCACACACTCCATCAATTCTTGGGCTTTCCCTGATTTAACTTTCTTCATTGCTTCCACAACTTCTATCCTACTGATTTCTTCCTGTCTTCTCACCTCCCTCCTTTTCCCAGCCATTCCCCAGCCACTTATACTTGCATTAATTCCATCCTCTACGTTCAACAATTCCTTAAAGTGTTCTCTCCATCTGCTCACTTTTTCTCCCTTCTCCACTAGTAATCTACCATTTTTATCTTTCACTCCCCTGCTAACTTCACTTCCACCCTGTCTTACTCTTTTCGCCTCTCTCCAGAACATTTTCTTACAGTCCCTCCACTTTACACTCAAATTTCTTCCAAATATATATATATATATATATATATATATATATATATATATATATATATATATATATATATATATATATATATATATATATATATATATATATATATATATATATATATATATATATGTAGCTTTGGCTAACATTTCGATGCTTACACATACCATCATCAAAGACCCATCAGGCACCCTCCTCCCCACCAAAAAAAAAGAGTAACAATCCTCTGTAATGGTTCATTACCATATCCTTGTTGTGTTAGAGGACATTCCAATACCTCTTCCATGGCGGTTTAGTTTGCTTTAGGGTTTACATCCGAGGGCTGACTGGGGCTTATTGCTCAGATACTAATCGCTCGGGGGGGGGGGAGTAACTCGTCACTCTCACCTACGCTCCTGATATGGCAGATGCGATGATTTTACACAGATTAAGAGAGAATTTTCGAAGATGAAAGATTAGATAAAGACCCTTCAGCACAGACAAGCAAAAAAAATACTACACAGATGAGGAAGCTTCAGAGTCGAATATGGGGTTTGCTGATGTCGCTAAAGTATGCGAGAGTGGAGCACCTTGTAGCCGAAAAAATGTTAGTGAGCGACAGAGCGACAAAGCCGCTTCTAGAAATGCTCCCGGATCTAAAAATCTCCCGTAAGCTTAATTAAAATCGTCTGGAAACGGCAGGAGAATAATGAAAAGTCATCCTCAGGTACCTGGGGTTAACTGAGGCCTCAAATTTATCAAACATGTCAGCGACCAAGTTCACCAAGTTTGGGTTTTATGTGAACTTTGGCACAAGTTTTCATCTGGACGGTATTTGTCGAGTTTGGATGACGTGGAGAGAGAGAGAGAGAGAGAGAGAGAGAGAGAGGGAGAGAGAGGGGGAGAGAGAGAGAGAGAGAGAGACTGTTTCTCACTATTTTCATCCAGATGGTAAATGTCGCGTTTGGATGATGTGGTGAGAGACAGACAGACAGACACAGAAACAGTATTCATCACACCATCTTCTAAAAGTTAGCTCCTTTAAGCTAAATAAAATCGTCTGGTGGTAGCAAGATTGAAACAGAAAAAGACGTCAACGGGCTGAAACGGTGAAGACAGATGAGGTCATTTACTACAAGTGATGGAAGTGTTAAAATGAAAAACAGCGTCAGAGATTTTCGCTCTATTTTATTTTTTCCTGGAGTGTCAAGAGCAAAGACTGATAACTTGTGGTGGAGTCCGGGAAAAGTTGTACACATAAAGTTCATTTTTGATGTGTGTTTGGTAGAAGTGAAGAATGCTGTGAAGCGGTTGAAGGATGGGAAGGCAACGAGGTTTGATAAAGTGTATGCAGAGATTAATAAGTGTTGCGAAGTGGAATGAAGTGTTTTATGAATAAGTGTAGTGGAGAAGTGGTGCTTAAGATAAGTCAGAAAGCATAGATGAGTGAAACTGTACCAGCAGTTTGGAAAAAGGCTGTGACCGTAACCGTGTACACGACTACAGGCGAGCGAAGCGAGTGCAAAATTATCGAGGCACAATTCTCTTGAGTGTTTAGGAAAGGTATATGGAAGAACTATCTGTAAATGGGGAATCAGAATGTCTGGTGAGTGACGATCAGGGTGGGTCTAGGAGTGGTAAAGGATGTGTGGATCAAATATTTGCAGTGAGACTGACAGTGGAAAAGGGCTGTGAGAAGCACTATATTGTATTTACAGCATTTATGGATCTGGAAAAAGCGTACATAGTAATCAGAGAAGGATTGTGGAAGGAGTTGTGTATGTATGGTGTGGTTGGTAAACTGCTGAGTTCCATTAAGAGCTTTTACGAAGGGTAATGAAACATGCATTAAGGGTAAATGGTCAGCTAAGTCACTAGTAAAGGAGAAAGCGATGCCGTTGGTAATGAATGATAAAAGATTCAGTATCTGAAATCTATTGTATGAAGGTAATGCAGTGGTACTTGCAAATATAGGACAATAGCTTGGCAGATTTGTGTAGAGTTTCGTAAATGTCTGTGAGCGCCACGCCTTGAAGGTAAATGTAGATTAAGAGTAAGGTGAAGGTTGTTGAGACAGAAGGTGACTCCCAGTGTGAAGTTATGCATGGAGAGAGACTTGATTTGATGAGAACGTTAAAGTACGTGGATGCAGTGATAGACAAGAGAGGTAAATGTGCAAATGAAGTGAAGAGAAGCGTGACACAGGGAAGGAAAGTAGCTGGTGCTGTGAAGGCCTGAAAAAGAAGCAGAGGTATGAGTGTGGCGACTACAAGAAGCTTGTATGAAAGACTTTTAATGCCTACGGCAATATACGTGTGTGAGGCCATGGTGTGGCACTAAAATGAAAGTTAGGAGCAAGAGCAGTGGAGATGGGAGTGTTGAGATATGTGTGTGGAATGTGAAGAGTGGATGGGATAAGGAATAGTGTGATTCATGAAAAATGCAGATTAAGGAAGTCTGTGGACATCACAGTTTAAAGGAGTTGCTTAGATGGTATGGGCATGTGGAATGAATGGGTGCAATAGAGTAACGAATTTGAAGGTGGGAGGAGACTTGGAAGGCCTAGATTTCTAGAAGATGGATAGATATGGTAACTGAGTGTGTGAAAGAGGTATTGGAGCTAACGAGGCTAGGGAAGTGAAAAGTGATTGAGCTGGCTGGATGAGTTTTTTGTGGGAGACCGTATGGCCAGGTTTTGACATCCTTTTTTAACCTGACATTGGTTGGATTGACTCTTGTCAGATAGGTGAGTGTGAAACTGAGTGCGGAATGTTCTTCGACCTTGGAGCCAGGATTCCGGGGACTTGAATAATGAAGGAATGGGGGTGTGTCTCATTCATTTGGGCAAACTTTGGTTAGTATCTCATTCGCTCATGTTTTTTTCTGGCTGTCTGGACCCAGCTACACCTTGAGCTGGGAAAGGAGCTCTGGATGATGATGATGATGATGATGGTGGTGGTGGTTGTGGTGGTGGTGGTGGTGGTGGTGGTGGTGATGATAATGATGATGATGATGATGATGATGATGATGATGGTGTGTGTGTGTGTGTGTGTGTGTGTGTGTGTGTGTGTGTGTGTGTGTGTGTGTGTGTGTTTTGAGCCGCATGTGTAGTAAGTCGAGCTTGTGGTTTGGCGTGTATGAGTTTTAGTAAGTACTGACAGCTGCGAAATAATAATATACCATAGAAGAGTCTGATAGAACTGCAGTGGTGATTAGAAGTGATATGGTATTACTGAAGCACACCAGAGTTTCAGTGGTGATGAGTAGTAATGTGATATACCTGAAGAAATATGCCAGAGTTACAGTGGTGGTGAGCAGTAATGTGGTATATCTGAAGTAAACCAGTTACAGTGGTGGGGAACAGTAATTTGGTATACTTGAATTATACCAGAATTACAGCGGTTGTGAGCAGTTATGTGATATACCTAGAATATACCAGAGTTGCAGTGTTCAAGAGTTATGGCGTTCATGAGCAGTGATGTGGTATTACCGAATTACACCGGAGTTGCCGTGGTGGTGAGCAGTTGGTATGAATGAATTGTACCAAGGTTCCATTGTTAATAAGCAGTCATGTGGTATTTCTGAATTATTACCAGAGTTACAGTGGTGATGAGCAGTGATGTGGTATAACTAACCAAAAACAGTTACTTCAAAGGTGAGTAACATTTTTCAGTCTGGTATAAAATTCCTTCATATTATGCGAAGGAATTCTGCGCTGGGTTTGTTCACGAATACCAGAACAAGTAAAAACGTACGGTATATACAGAGATGTGCATTCCACCCTCCTTTCCCTGCATTGATTACACACACACACACACACACACACACACACACACACAAAAGTACATATTATAACAGCCTCTCACCAGATAATAGCACGAACAAGTAAGCTGTATAATCAGCTCTGAGAAGATACCGGTAATTAATTTCGCTCTGGGCAGATTGCGTGCTAAGGATCCAGGACTTGAGCTACAACCAGCGAAGTGAAATTGTTGCGTAGGAAAATGGCATCATGCTCTCACCCCTGACAGTAACTTGGGGAAAAATATTAGCGAACAGGCAACACAGTTTTATTACCCCAGTCTCTATGGATAGGGAAATTTAGCACTTGGAATCCGGGTGACTTTTCGATAGTTTTTTTTTTTTTTTACCCTTGTTGCCAGCAAACGATTTATATTCAGATGAAGAAACGGACTTTCATATTGAAGCAATTTAGTAATGCTGTATATAACTCCCCCAGTTCGTAAACTCAGTCCTGAGCTGAAGAAAGCTGTCAGAAATTGGCAATAAATGAATATATAAATGAAAAGATATGAAACTCAAAGGATTAACCAGGTTTTTAGTCCGATGGCGTGTTATGAAATATATTCTTCCTACCTCCAGACGTTTTAACTAAAAATTAGATGTCTTCTACTGAGGGGATTGATAAATGCTATTTCTAACCTCTCCGATTCGAAAATTATGGCTGGTGCTGAATAAAAGCATACTGGAATGGCAAGAATTAATTGTCTGTCATCGTACTAACAGGTTTAACAGAGACTTTTCGAACTTGTCGGGTTGGATATACCTTTTACCAACTCTTCCACTACGAGAGGCCCTTCTTAACGTGAGCTAAACTGTCTAGGGATAACAAGAACAGTGTGGTGCTGGAGAGGGACGCCTTCACCTGGTGTCACCGTTATAACTGGGTGAATCCGCTACTCGGTTATACACACGTCCCATAGTTCTCCCCTTATCCCCAAAAAGGAGGATGATGGACTGTAAGAGGAGGACATCATTGACCTGCAGTCCACTGGGTTCACTATTCAAATGAACCTGGTACAACAATTACCACTACTAAGAATGATTTGTAAAAGACGTCGCGAAGCTGAGAGATTAGCCATCATGTTTCGCGACAGAATGGAGAACTTTCTTGGATCTTAAATTCGCAAGAATATTTAGAATCATTCTCCTTCCATGACAAAGACTCGTTTCTCGAGGAATAACAAAAGATTTAGGGAGATTCCACCCACTCCTTACTTTCTCCATCCTATAAAAGCATGTCTTACTTACGACAGTGATCTGATCAAGGTCCGGGAAAGGCTTGTTGAGGTAAGGGAAACTATTAGAACCATTGTGAAAGAAGATAAGGGGAAAACAAGTTAGGTACGCAAGAGAAACACACACACACACACACACACACACACACACACACACACACAGAAGAATATCATTACAATGCAAATATGCTAGAATACTGGAGGAACATGTAAATAACAGAGGAATGCAAGACTATACAGACAGTATAAGAAAAACGAAAGTAAATATGAACGAAGAAAATCGGAGAAATTAAAGGATAAAACGAGCTCACGAATGAAAAAAATAGTGCTATATAAGAAAATATAATATGAGAAGAATGAAAAAAAAGAAAAAAAAGAAATGAGACATACGTAAGAAGAATACGACTCTATACGATAAACAGAATAGAAAAAAAAAAAAAGTGTAACAGTGATGGAAGAATAATGAAAACTAGAAATAGCTCATAGAGCGCATACCTCCTTCAATGCCATTGCCGTTAAAAACGATTCAGATCCGGATCCGTGGATGTAGGATCCGGGTCCGGATCTAGATCCGCCTTCAAATATAACCATTTCTTTCTTGGTCCATGGTCCACCTTTCCATGAAATTTCACTGAAATTCATTGAAAACTTTTGGAGATACTGTGCGGGATACTCCGGATCCTTCCCTAAATTTCATCTTTTCTTTCTTTGCCCATGGCCCACCCTTCAAGAAAATCACATCAGAATGCATTCAAAACTTTTTGAGTAATCGTGCTAACAGACCCGGGGATTTATGATCCGGACCCGGATCCGCCCCTAAATATATATAGTTCTTTCTTGGTCCATGGCCCACCATTCCACAAAAGTTCATAGAAATTCAGTGAGAACGTTTGGAGATAATGTGTGGGATACACCGGATCCGGATCAGCCCAAATTTTTATTCGTTTCTTACTTGGCCCATGGCCCACCGTTCCACAGTATTTCATCAAAATCCGTTCATAAGTTTTTGAGTTCAGTTACTAACAAACAGACAGACGAACAAACCGACAAACAAACCAGCGCAGGTAAAACATAACCTCCTTGGCGGAGGTAAAGATACGAGATCAACAGTAATGTTAAGGTTGTTAATTTATGTAACAGGAGATGGACAAAATGTGTGTAAGACGGAAAAGGCAAAGAGAGAGAGAGAGAGAGAGAGAGAGAGAGAGAGGGGTGAATGCTGGAGGGGGAAGGAAAATATAAAAGGAAACAATTTAAGAGAAAGATAAGAGAATACAAACGAGAAATACAAAAGGGAAAGAGAGGCAAGAGAATATGCAGGAGAATGTTGGCTAGAGAGAGAGAGAGAGAGAATGGGGGGTTAGGACATGACACTGAAAGGAAGGAAATTATAACATGATATATTTAAAAGATGTCGCTGAGTGTATGGGGGATAAGGCATTCCAGCGTCCATCAGTCTCTTCACTCCGATGACGTCATCTTCATCTTGTTCAGGCTTATGGGCGGATGACATCAAGCAATACAGTATAACCCTTTAACATCGATGGGCTTATGGGAGTTTTTTTACGGTTGCATTAATTTTAATCCCCAGAAAAAAAAAAAAATAATGATGATGATGATGATAAGGATGCTGAGTATGATCAATATACAACTCTTTAGCTGGATAAAGCAGTATAGTGGTAACAGCATATATATATATATACATACATACATATATATATATACATATATATATATATATATATATATATATATATATTGTTACGGTCTGGCCTGGATGATTCGGGAATAGCTATTTCCTGAAACCCTGAGAACGACTCCGAAACTTTGAACCCCAGGAAGTGTATTTTCGTCCCTTGCTTCACCATCTGCTGCCTCGAAGCTTCATTATCAGCGCACAGAATATTGGCTGAGGCCTCGACTCCATGGAGACTGAATTTGTATGAATCCCCAGTCCGAGTTTACCTAGGCTGGGAAAACCTTAGGCTTAGGAGTTGACTCAGATCTACTGCCGGGGTTAGGTCACTCCACCTGTGTAATCCATCTCCAGCCTGGTGTTTCGGAATCTTTTGTCTACCAATAGAGGTTTGATAGATAAAAGAGAAGTGTGTTGCTGTGGATAACTTGTACTGGTAATGTATAACGGTTGGAGATAATTATTGTAATTGTATTTGTTAAGCATTTGTCTCCTTTTGGTCGGCTGTGGGTGGTAATTTTATTTTATACTGTATTTCATAAGCTCGGAATTATAGTGAACCAGAATTCATACTGCAGTTCCAATTTCTTTATCTTAAATTTTTTTCTCTTTAGCTTTAAGTGAAAGCCATGATTGTAATATTTTAGGTTAATATTTTAATGGCTTTTGTATATTAAGTGGGTTTTGGGTTTTCATAATTCTCATCTTTAAGTATGGTAGATGGCGTAAATTTCTTTTTGTTATTAAAGAAAGTTAAATATTTATATTCTTTCCCCTGAACCTCTTTAAAATTACCTGTTCTAGTGAACGCCAAAATTGAGGTGGTTCATTCTTTTGCTTATGACTCTGGGCCAACGCGGTCAGATGGTTATAAGGATGGAAAGTAAAGCTTAGAGTCGTAGCAAAAGAATGAACCACCTCAATTTTGGCGTTCACTAGAACAGGTAATTTATTACGATCCATGGGGAGTATTTAACTGTATCTACCCTATGAAGACCCATGGAAAGCAATAAGAAAAGAGAAGGATCATGAACACTATGCAACTAGACAAACTACAGGGTAGATTGATAATGATTTGGTTGATTATTCATTTAATTTAACAAACTAAACATACAATAATTACAACCCTAAACCTAACTAAACCTAAGAAAAAAACAATATAAATACCTAAAGCCATTCACCATCAGAAGATTAATGAACTAATGCAAGGAGAAAACTGATACTCATGGTTTACAGCAAAAGAAGGCGTTGAAGATGGGTTCCCTATAACACAGGCTTCCAGGTAAAGGTCAGGAGTGGTTCACTAAGATATTCCCAGGGCAGAGGATGAGTGTGAACTCCTAAGCTTAAGGTTTTCCCAGCCTAGGTAAACTCGGACTGGGGATTCATACAAATTCAGTCTCCATGGAGTCGAGGCCTCAGCAAATATTCTGGGCCTTACCTGATTTCTGAAAAACTGTCAGATCACAATTATGTGGTGTGTACCCCAGATCGACGTAAAGACACTAAATTAGTTCACATAAACTTGCTTAAACCCTATGTTGAAAGGCCACTAGAGGAGGATGCGGCATGCTCTGTTTTAATTTGTAACAGGACTATGACAAAACCACTGGAACAGTCAGTTGTCACTTCAGACTCAACTACTCGAGAAAATCTATGTAATGTACCAGAGACTGAAGTCATTGATATTCCTTCTCCTAAGCTAAATCCTATAAACAGTCAAATATTAGGAGATATTGATAATAATCTTTCATACTTGCCTTCCCCTCAAAAGGATGATATAAAGTCTCTCTTGTTAGAATTTCCTGAAGTGACTTCCGATTTTCCAGGTTATTGTAACCTTCTACTTCATGACATAACTCTGATGCCTGAATGTGGTTCCCCAATTAGACAACCGGCTTACAGGATTAATCCCATCAAGTGTAACTCTATGAGGAAAGAGGTAGACTTTTTATTGAAGCATGACTTGGCGGAACCTAGTAATTCTCCTTGGGCTTCACCCTGTTTGTTAGTCCCTAAGCCTGATGGTAGTAATAGATTTTGTACAGACTACCGGAAAGTTAACAAGGTGACTGTCCCAGATTCATACCCTCTCCCTTTAATTGATGATCTGATAGACGCAGTAGGTCAGTCTGAATATATCACTACCATTGATCTACAGAAGGGATACTATCAGATTGGATTAACTGAGAGAGCCAAATCTATTTCTGCATTCATCACACCTTTTGGTCTGTTTCAATATAAAGTTATGCCATTTGGTATGATTAATGCCCCTGCCACCTTCCAGAGAGCCATTAATTATACCATACAAGATCTTGATGGTACTGCTTCCTACTTAGACGATCTTGTTTTAATTTCAAACAGTTGGGAGGACCATATATCCAGACTTCGTGCCCTTCTGATGCGTTTGAGGGATGCGGGCTTCACCATCAACCTGGCCAAGTCTACTTTTGGAAAAGCAACGGTCATCTACCTGGGCCATGTGGTGGGACGAGGACAAGCTAAACCAAAGGATGCAAATGTGGAAGCCATTCTCTCCTTCCCTACACCTACCAATAGGAAAGCACTCATGCGGTTTTTGGGCATGGCAGGGTTTTATAGAAGATTCTGCAGTAACTTTTCTCTCGTTGCAGCACCTCTTACCGATCTAACTAGCCCCAAAGTTCCTTTTGTCTGGACCCCTGCCTGTGATACTGCTTTCAATAAACTTAAAATGCTCCTCTCATCCGACCCAGTCCTTAGAACCCCCGATCACACTAAACCATTCTATTTGCAAACTGATGCTAGTGATTCTGGAGTTGGAGCTGTTCTGCTCCAAAAGAGTTCTGAAAATCTATTTCTTCCAGTGTCCTACTTCTCAGCAAAATTAAAGAAACACCAAAGAAAATATTCAATCATAGAGAAGGAAGCCCTGGCTTTAGTAATGGCATTAAAAAAGTATGAGTGTTACCTATATCAACATCCTTTTAAGATAACTGTTTACACTGATCACAACCCCCTCGTCTTCCTCCAGCGTATGCGGAATAATAATCAACGCATCCTTAGGTGGGCCCTGCAAGTCCAGCAGTACAACCTGGAACTGTTGCACATCCGAGGAGTGGACAACACCATTGCAGATGCTCTCTCAAGAGATCCCTCATCATCCAGTCCTGTGTCATCCTTTGTAAGGGCTTCGGATGACTTGGATGGGGGGGTGTTACGGTCTGGCCTGGATGATTCGGGAATAGCTATTTCCTGAAACCCTGAGAACGACTCCGAAACTTTGAACCCCAGGAAGTGTATTTTCGTCCCTTGCTTCACCATCTGCTGCCTCGAAGCTTCATTATCAGCGCACAGAATATTGGCTGAGGCCTCGACTCCATGGAGACTGAATTTGTATGAATCCCCAGTCCGAGTTTACCTAGGCTGGGAAAACCTTAGGCTTAGGAGTTGACTCAGATCTACTGCCGGGGTTAGGTCACTCCACCTGTGTAATCCATCTCCAGCCTGGTGTTTCGGAATCTTTTGTCTACCAATAGAGGTTTGATAGATAAAAGAGAAGTGTGTTGCTGTGGATAACTTGTACTGGTAATGTATAACGGTTGGAGATAATTATTGTAATTGTATTTGTTAAGCATTTGTCTCCTTTTGGTCGGCTGTGGGTGGTAATTTTATTTTATACTGTATTTCATAAGCTCGGAATTATAGTGAACCAGAATTCATACTGCAGTTCCAATTTCTTTATCTTAATTTTTTTTTTTTTCTTTAGCTTTAAGTGAAAGCCATGATTGTAATATTTTAGGTTAATATTTTAATGGCTTTTGTATATTAAGTGGGTTTTGGGTTTTCATAATTCTCATCTTTAAGTATGGTAGATGGCGTAAATTTCTTTTTGTTATTAAAGAAAGTTAAATATTTATATTCTTTCCCCTGAACCTCTTTAAAATTACCTGTTCTAGTGAACGCCAAAATTGAGGTGGTTCATTCTTTTGCTTATGACTCTGGGCCAACGCGGTCAGATGGTTATAAGGATGGAAAGTAAAGCTTAGAGTCGTAGCAAAATATATATATATATATATATATATATATATATATATATATATATATATATATATATATATATATATATATATATATATAGGTGGCCCTGCACGCCACAAGGGGCAAAGTGACACAGTTACGATTTTCCACAAATCGACTTCAAAGTCTGGGAACATAAAAAAAAAGTTCATAGAAATGTTATTTCTAGTTTGTTTCTAAAATTTGGACATAAGGTGCATAAATATGAGTACTTTAAGGACAATATATAAGAAATTTGGCACAATAATATTTTCTTTGTTAAAATTACGTCATCAGCAGAAAAATATTTTTGCTAATGTCTTGCCAGACTTTGTGAGCGTTTTGCAGCCATTTTTGTTTTGTTTTTCTTATTCAAACAAATAAAGTATCACATTCGTCCAATACTGTGATAAAATTAAGTTGTTTTTTAAGGGCAATATGGAAGAAAACGGTACAGTAGAAAGCACCACCCAAGACAAGGCGGAAGTTCCTGGGGTGCTTTGCACTCGGCAGAGGTGACGCTAAGGCTGAACAGATGAGGCGCCACCCTTGAGAAAATCGGCGGCTCTAATCGGCCCTGCATGGGTGACATAGCTCGTTCTGATTAGCTGGCTGGTCACTGTTGTAGGATGACATACGAATGGAGTTTACCTTTAGTGGCACGTAGCAGAACCTACACCCCAGAACAACTGTCAACAAGTTGTACACTTCACTAATTGGAAATGAGCAAAGAGACTTTGGAAAGTCATAGGGCAGTGGTTGAGGGAGCGGATGATGGAAAAAAACAGGTTTCAGCAGGTATGGCGCTTTACCCCTTATGGTGTGCAGGGCCATATATATATATATATATATATATATATATATATATATATATATATATATATATATATATATATATATGCAAAATACTTCACCGGATTAAAAGGATTTGCCGCCGCACTTCCATGGCGTGGTTTTTATTTTATTCCTGGAAACTTTAAACGATCACCTTCAGCTTTGGAGAGACTTTTCGAACAGTAAAAGTTATATATAGCAGCAATTAATTAATCTGTTCTCCAGTGGATATCCTTCCTAACTTGAGTACAATCGTTTGGTATAGTAGACTGAAATGAAAATTATATAGAAAGGGTTTAAATCCACCCACATACTTAGGAGTTTCGCCCGTTTGATCCATTAGTTTTTTTTTTTTTCCCAGCTACTATCAGGGGATTATCCATAGCCTGCAAGAGCCCTTATTGGAGAAGGCTCAATGGATGTTATATCTCTAAGTTCGACAAGCCTGTTCCAGTGTTAATACAATGGTTCAGAGATGTCAAGGACGAAAAAATATGCCATCGATTGAAGAGATTAGTAATAGATAACAACCAACAGATATGCTGAATTTCTCACATGATTCAGTCAGGATATAAGCTACCCTGATGCTTCGCTTTTTCTTCCCACTGCTGTTTGGTGGCTAACCATCCCGAGTGATGTCTTTTCCCGTAAATGACTCGTCTGGTATGATCCGCCAGGAAAGAAATAAACCTTCCGTATGTTTAAAGCACAACTGACGGATTACAAGAGCTTATGATGCTGATAGTAACTTAGCCACTGGGAGAGGGGGAAGGAGGGGGACGACCCAACCTCAGGGATGATGACCTTGGGGATGACGAAGGGTGGACTGGGTAGCTGACGACGAGGACTCATGGGGAATAGACTTGGGTTTGCTCAGTAGGCAGCTCCTGATGGAACTGTACATCGACCCCATGTAGAAGCGGGAAAAAATGGAAGGTAGAGAAGCTGAGGAAAATAATGGAGACGGTGCTTAATCCATGACATTGCCAAATATTACGACTGTTCTCTCTTCATTTACAAGGTTGATGAAATATAGTTACCCAAGTGGGTCATGCACTGTGTTTAGGGAAAAGGCACAGCCAGAGTAAAGATGCTGTTTGGGATGACAACGCATTTCTTACCAACAGTAACTTGCTTATATGAAGATCTGTGTATTTAATGTTTTCATATACTTACAGCTGTTGGACTTGTTGTACGAGAAGGAATCGCCCTACCTGCAGAAGTAATACACATAATTAGTTATGGAAAAAGGTTTTATTTTACTAAACACTTTTACCAACAAGGAGAAAAATAACATTAAAAATAATAATAATGATAATAATAATAATAATAATAATAATAATTAATAATAATAATAATAATAATGATAATAATAATAATAATAATAATAATAAAGTGATGTAGTTTCTCTCTCACTCTCTCTCTCTCTCTCTCTCTCTCTCTCTCTCTCTCTCTCTCTCTCTCTCTCTCTCTCTCTCACACACACACACACACACACACACACACACACACACACACACACACACAGTTAGACAGAAGATAGCTAGAGAGATAAATAGACAAGTAGATCGACAGACAGTGAGACAGACAGAAAAACAGGCAGACAGTGAGACAGACAGAAAAACAGGCAGACAGAGGTAGACAGAGATAGAACGATAGACAGACTGATTGATTGATATTTTGCGTTTGACAGACGCGTACATTCATAAACATGCATAAATACAGACAGGCAGGCAGTCAAACATACATACATAAACATTTGCATACTTATGTACAAACAAATATTTGCAAAGGTATGCGTGAGCCTTATTTTGCTTTCCAGAAGAACTTTTTAAAGTCAAAATATTCAAATGCGAGGGCAGTTCCTTAAAAGAATTTGGTGAAAACTTATTGGAGTGTGTCTTTTTTCCAAGCACTGTAAGAGGAGACAAGGGGAACACATGAAGGTGAGGGAGCTTTATATAACTCTTGCTTGACGCTCAAAGGGGTCATCTTTACCCTTACATATAATTCAAGTTGCATTACAAATCATCCAGTAATGAGGAGGACTTCCATATCAGACAGGCAGGTAGACACGTGATGGACGCACTAATTCTAATTTTTGTTTGGAATTGTCAACTCTGAGTGTCAGACTTCTAAAAAGCCCTTCGAGTAATTTAGAAGTTTGATGACTGACAGCATACAGATGACAGACAATAGCCGTCAGGAATCAGAATACCTACCGAATCACATACAGGTCAATTCAGTCAGCTTGTAAAGTATTAAAAAAAATTAATAGTTGTTTAATGGGAGATTGAAGTACTGTAGGAGAGACGTGCAGATGACTGACATTCCAAATCTCATAGAATTGTTACGATATTTCTCTTCTCAATTCCTTCACAACAACTGTAGAATAAGTAAAGGTCTATGCACTGCCAGGTTAATGTACTCAATCCCATGGAGTATTTATCCTCATTATTCTTGTTACTTAGTCAATTATCTTTCAGTTTATGGGAGAAATCTGGTTATGGAAGGGTTATTGAAGGTTGTATCTAGCCTTCAGGTTCGAAAAGTCGGTTCTAAGCTAAAAATATTGTCAAGGGAGAGCACGAATAAAATAAAAACCTACATGTGTTACAGGCTTCAAGGGGTTAATGGAGAATCTTTAACTTTTTCACCTCAACGACTTCCCTCCTAAGCTGAATAAAATATAAAAGACGTCCCGAGGTTGAACAGATTAACCCCAACCCAGCCGCCGCTCGATGCTGGTAAAAATTTGCACTCTTATTAGGACCGTAATCTCCGCTGCCGCAGCGGGTTAGAGCGTGGTGGAGCGCTTGATCCCCCAGCCCACTCAGATGGCAGCTGGAATCCTCAACTTCAAATAAAGGATCAGAGGCAAAGTCGGCAAATTTTTCTGGTTGCAGACTCGGGGTATTGTGTCTTCATGGTTTGGAGCGGAGGACAGTATCAGGAACAAGGAGTAATTAGAGTGCGTTGTCCCCTGCTCCTGGCATCCCCATCTTACGTTGTGCGTTGTGTCGTAGGAGTTTAGAGTGGATAGATAGGTTTAGCAACGAGGACAAATAGAGTGCGTTGTTCTCTGTTTCTGGAACGCTTATCTTACGTTTGGCGTTGTTTCTTGCAGTCTGCAGGTTGATAATTTTAGGGAAAAAATGAATCGAGTTGGTTCTCGTGTTTCTAGCACGTTGATCTTATGATGTTTCTGACAGTCTGCAGAGAGCAAGGTTAGGAATATGGGGAAATACACTGAGCTGTCCGCTGTTTCTCTTAGGTTGACCTTACTCGTACGTAATGTCTGAGAGATTGGGATGCTTAATTTCTGGAACAAGGGAAAAGTAGAGTGTGTTGTTATTAGTTTGGGAGACTGTGATCTTGCGTCTTGTCTAACAGTTATTAAGTGGTGAGCAGTTCAGGAACAATGAGACGTACCAGTAGTGTGTCTTGAACTTGGCTTCTAGCATTCATAATTTACATTTTGCCTCAGAGATCGAACTGTTTCAAAAGCAAGGAAGAAAAAAAAGAGTGCTTTCTCATTAGATTCTGGTGTGTTAAACTGACGTATTGCCTTACACATTGGAATGCAGTTTCTCAGTTCCTGCCGTACTCAGTATTTGCCTTATAGTTCTGGAGTGGTGAGCAGTTTCAGGAGCAAGAGGAAATCAGAATGCGTTGTCATCACTCTGACACGCTGATCTCACGTGTTAACTTAAGGATGAAAGAGAACACAGTCCTGGAACATGGGAAAATAGAAAAGTATAGTCCTGTTTTTATCGTGCTAAAGTTAAGATTTACAGTGTATCTTGGTGGCTAGGAAAAAGCAAAATCAGAAACGATGGAAAAGTATTGTCCTTGATCTGTAGCATGCTAATCTTATGTTCTGCCTAACCTTTTTTAAGAGGTGGGCAGTTTCAGTGGCATAGTGTAAAAAAGCGTGTTGTTTGCCATTGGTTTCTAGAAAATTGAATGAGGTTTGTAGGAGATCCTGAGGTAAGGGCGAACTGGGGTGAAGGAAGGACTGGCATGAAGGAGGGCTGCGTTGAGGGAGGACTTGGGTGAGGGAAGATGTGGATGAAGGAGGGTTGAGGTGAAGGATAGCTGGAAACAGGAAGGACTGGGTTGAGGGAAGTCTTGAGTAAGGGAGGGCTGGGAAGGGGAAGAACTAAGGTGAGAAAGGGCTGGGATGAGGGAGCGGTAGGGTAAGGAATGGTAGTGTGAAAAATGGTAAAGTGAGGAAGGGAGGGCTGGAGTGAGGGAGAGTAGGAGGGCTAGAGTACAGTAAGGGAGGGAGTGCAAGGGTAAGGGAGTGCATGCGTGAGGTGGTAGGTTGGGGTGAGGGCGAGAGGAAGGGAGGGAGTGCTGGGGTGAGGGAAGGCAAGACTAGAGTGTGAGTAGGAGGCTAATTCGTCAACTGGCTAACTTGGGCTGCAAGTTGTGTTTCCAGGCAGAATAATGACCCGGGTGAGGCCCAGTACCCTCCCTTCCATCACCCAACCTCACCTTTCTCCCTTCCTGCCCCTTCTGTCCTCTTCCTCTCTTCTTTCCTCACACATGCTCCCTCACTCTCCCCCCCTTGGTGTCCCCTCTTTCCCCTCTGGCTACTCTCCTCTCCCCCTCCTGCCCCTTCTTCCGCCTCTTCCTACATCTCTCATCCCCTCTTGAACTCTCTGTCTCCCCTCCTGTCCCCTCTCCCCCGTCTTTTTCCTTCTACCTATGTCTTCCATTCTCCTTTGCTCCTCACCTTCCTTTCTTTTAACTCTCCTGCCACTTTCTTTCCTACCCAACTCACTTTGCTTTTTTCTATCCCTTTTGCTTCCCTCGTCTCTCCTTACCTTTTCCCACATCCTCCATTCGTGCCCCGATCTCTCCCATCTTATCAGTCATCTCCTCCTGCCCCTTTCTCCACTTTCGTCCACCCTCCCTTCCACCCTTGCTCCCCTCTCTCCTATCTCTCCTCATGTGTTTTACTTGCACTTCCACTCTCTCCTGTTTTTACATTCACGTCCTTATCTCCTGTTATACGAGCATCCCCACATCTGTCCTATTCTTTGGTATATCTCTACGTGTGTACCCTCTTTACACGCTCGTCCATACATGTTCTTATTTTATATGGTCCTTCACATCTATCATTTTTTTTACATGCACCTGCACACCTGTTCTTCTTGTGTAGGTATCTCCATACCTGTCTTATTTTTACATGTCCTATTTTTATATGTGCTTCCCCCCTCTCCCCCCCCCTCTCTCTCTCATAAACCTTCACATCATCTGCCCTTGTCTGTCTCTTTATGTATTTCATTCCCTATGAGGCCGGTTTACCTCACATCGAGTTCCTTCCGGCACCTGTTGAGCGAGTCACTAAGTGGA
Source organism: Coenobita brevimanus (assembly GCF_032717465.1). NCBI lineage: Eukaryota > Metazoa > Arthropoda > Malacostraca > Decapoda > Coenobitidae > Coenobita > Coenobita brevimanus. The sequence continues at coordinate 1,819,939 of NC_137016.1, read as the reverse complement.
TGGTGACGGTGGAATGGCTGAGCTGCAGGTAGTCACAAAGGGAATAGGCCTACTGCAGTGTCCTCTTGTCCTTGTGGTCATTACTCCTGCAGTCTCCCTCAGTTTTGCTGACATAAAATGGTGCAGAGAAATGAATTATTTTGGCTCATTTTATTGACTGTGTTCCAGGGAATTGGGTGGGAAAATACTGTCCTAATGTTCGTCGTTTATTCAAAATACTATTGAAGATGCGGGAGACAAGGCCAAAAATTGTTTCTTTTGATACATACCCATGCACTCCCAGGGAAAAAAATATATCGTGTCCCTGTGGTCCAATGGATGTCAGGATAAGTTAATTCCTGAAACCGAATGAGCTCAGGTAAGCTTATATTTTTACGATAAAAATTTCGGCGATCCTTCCTTACTGACTGTGGCAATGGAACAGCGGTATGAAAGCTTCTAATGAAAGCTGTGTGAAATACACGACATTTTAGGATGGGGAGATTGAATGCTCTCTGACATTCGGGAGAAATGAGAAACATGAATGGTAAGTCGCGAGGCTGGCAGGGGACTTTGGGCAAAATTTTTCCATTAGACAGAATTTCGGACAGTATAACATCCTGCATCATAGCGTTTCATGTAATTCCAATATTTCAAAAAATGCTATTAGAAGCTGGAAGAGTTGTAGCCTCAAAGAGAAATTGCGTTCCCTTTGAGCATATTACAGTCTGGCAAAAACTGCTATCTTTACGCTGAAATTGAGTTTAGTGTGTAGGAATAATTCGTATTACTGGGAAATATAAACACAGTAATAAAAGTGAATAATTACAGCGACTCAGTTGTATAAAAGATCCTCGCCCTGTGCTTTAGAATATTAAACGTAGTCGATGGAGGGCCGTGTGTGTGTGTGTGTGTGTGTGTGTGTGTGTGTGTGTGTGTGTGTGTGTGTGTGTTGTAGAAGAGGAAGGAAAGGGTAGTGATCCTGATGCTTCTATTCTCCTCTACTTCATGTCCTCAGAGAGATCAAAAATTCATGCTCCTCGGTCCCTGCAGAATCGACCATTAACCGCTGGAAGACCATTATAAGGCTGTATATAATTGTCTCTGGCAGCATGAACGAAATAGCCAAGATCTTTGTAGAGCCCATCACATCCGATGACGTATTATTCGTTTTACTTAAGCTAAAGATGGTGCCTTCACGCTGTGGTACTGATATAACCGGGTTGCTCCACTACTTCATCTAAACATCCCTCAGCTCTCTGCCTGAACGGAGTATGGTGGACTGCAAGAGAGCAACTTCAGCCCGACTTCATCATGTTCACATTCATATTAGGTTGGTGTTGTAACTATTACTTTATTACATTCACTTTAACTTGGCCCAAATTTTCATCCGTTTGCAGCTCATTTCACGTAGCTCAGTAGCAGAAAAATACAATACTGTGGCTCTACATCCTTCTTTAGCGCTTCTTCGTGACTAGCATCATATTCTAGTGTTTATCTTTTGTTATAATTCAGCATTCAAGATGGAGGGATGGCAATTTTAGGCCAAGGTAAAGTGAACAGAGTATACCTGTGCTTTTGCTCAGCCTGTCTGAGGACACTTTATGTTACAAGAACCTCTGACAAGTAGTAATGAGGACTATATCTACCTCCTTCAGTTAAAATTGTCTTCTATTTATCTATAGCCAGACACCTCAATCCCGCAAGGGGTGCCCAGAAACAAAATGCCTCCATGTCGCTGTGTCTCCTGCCATTTCGCTACCCACCTCCCAGCTCTCCCCCTCCCTCTTTCTCATATACCTCTCCATTTCATCCCTTCATCTCATCATTGGTTTTCCCCCCCCTTCCCTCTCTCCCCTTCCACCTCACATACAGTACACTCTCTTCATTAGTCTCTAGCTCTCCATCCTCTCCACATGGCCAAACCACTTCAATGTACTTCTAACGCCGTCTGTCACATCTGCATCCACACCACAATACTCCTTTACTTCCTCATTTGTCAGTCTATCTCTTCATGTAACTCCATATACTCCTTTCATATAACTCATCTCCACTGCACTCACTCTTGTCTTGTCTTGTGTCATTTCAACGACGTCCAAGTTTCGCATCCATACGTAATAGTCAGTATCACAATACTAACATCCAGTGCCTTCTTTTTTTTACTTCCATGCTCACTTCCCTATTTCTTATCATTGCTTTCAAAGAACCAGCAGTCTCCATTCCCTGTTGTACCCTTTCAAACATTTCATCCTCTAAGCTTTCATCTTCACTCATCACACTACCCAAGTACTTAAATGCACTCACATTTTCAATATCCTCAAAATCTAGAATCACTTTGCATCCAGTGAGTTTATTTCTCTCGAAGACCAGGAGTTTACTCTTCTCTACATTCACCTTTAGATTCCGTTTCTTACACACCCTCCCAAACTCATTCACCGAGCCTTGCAGTTCCCCGTCGTCTTCATGTAACAATACACTATCATCTGCAAACAACGGAAAATTTCCACACGCTGCTATCTCTCATTAGGGCCTCTCCAATATCCATTGCCTTACCTTGCATCTCTTATAACTCCATCCAAGTACAGACTGAACAACCATGAAGACAGGACACGTCTTCTGAGCTGAGTAAAAATACACGTGAGACAGCAAGAATACGATTAATCCATGGATCCGATGCCTATTCTGTGTTTTTACGACCAAACGGTACTCTTTGGTTTAGTAGAGACTTAATGAATTCTAGGCATAAGATATAGCCTTAATTAATCCCATCATTAATTAAGTTCCTCCCTAATCTGAGTAAGAATCGTTCTGGTGATTGCGGGAATATAATAGAAAATGTGGCACCAGGTGAAGGGGCTAAAAAATATTTCATTGTTTTAAATAGGTTAATACATTCCGCCAAGGTACGTTATCCTTATCTTATTTTTCCCTCTACCAAACTGTTTTACTCAGCTTAGGGGTAGCTTTTGTGACATGGATTAGATATTGATTCCACCAATCCCTTCAATATGAAAGGTCTCTCCTAAGAAAAAAACAAGAAAACGCCAATCTGCTGCACAAGCTGATGATCGCGGAGACTGTTTTGTGGCCAAGTGTTTAGGGTGGAAGATCCTCTCGTGTTACTTGTTGTTGTTACAGCGTAATGATGGTTGGACCTCATTATGATGTTTTCAGTCGTGGTGGTGGAACAACAGAACTTTGTCTGTTTATCGGTGGCTGGAGAGGGTGGTCGAATGTTTGTAAAGGTTCTCCGTTACGAAACAAGTACAGAAGTACTATAATTCAATCATTTTGACTAGGCAGAGATTTGTCGTCTTTTTGCAGCATGTATCTCACAGCTCAACAGAAAAGCAAGACAGCAACACACCGCTATTACTCAGCATTCTTTCTGTAGTACTTCGTGATTAGCATCTTATTCTATTGTTAAGCTATTGTTACAATTCAGTATTTAAAATGAAGAGATGAAAATTTTACGCCTAGCTAAAATGAGCAGATATAGACAGATGCATGAGGAGCATCAGGCCTCCAATGTGGGGTTTTGCTAAAGTTACTAAGATCTACAGGCGTGAAGCACCTCTTCTACGAAAAAAGTTAGTGATAGACAGAAGGACAGGGCCGCTACTTAAGAATGTTTCCGCATCTAAAAACAACAGAGGGTATTATAGAGTGGTGGGAAGGGCCGGTTAGTTGCTGATAAGGTGGCTTCATTTGCTTCAAAACTATAGAATCTTAAGAGAAAGTAGAAAAGAGAAGAAAGGGAATGGATAAAAAAGGACAGAAAGATGGAGCGATGTAGAGAAAGTACGAGAATAAAAGAGAGAACAGATATAAAGAGGAAGATTATGACTGTACAATGTTCCCAGTTACAGCAAAGCAATAGAAGTGGTGTTTTTGAGTGGTTTGAAGTCTGGTCGGTTGTTTGTAATAATCCTTAGTTCACCAAAGCAACAGGGACGTGTGGAGAGTAGAGAAGGGAAAATGAAAAGTGATAAGAAAAGGAGACAATAATGGAGGGGAGCAGAGAAAAAAGGGAGAAACTAAAAGGAAACTGATAAATAAAGAGAAGATTATGTTTGTAATGTGTCCTTATTTACAGGAAAACAATAGTGTATTTTTGAGAGGTGATAGGGCTGTTCTGTTGTCTGTACGTTGTTCTTCGTTACCGTAAAATGAGAGTATTTCTGAGTAACGGTAGGGCTGATCTGTTGCCTGTGAAATGTTCTTAGTTAAAGCAAAAGAACAGAGAATATTTTTGAGTGACGGTAGGGCTGATCTGTTGTTTGTGTGGAGTTCTCAGTTTAAAGCAAAACAATCTGAGGACATTATTGATTACTGTGAAGGTTGGTCTGTCTGTGTGGTGTCCTCAGTTACAGGAAAACAAGAGCTTCGTGGTAAGGCTGGCCTGTTATTTGTACAACGTTCAGGGTTAGAACAAAACAACAAAGGGACTATTTGAGCAGTGGGAGGATTGGTCTGTTATTTGTGCGATGTCTTCATTTACAAAGGTGGAGTAGGGAGGAGGTCGGTAGAGATGTGGATGCAAGGAGAGGGTGATGGTAAAGGAGATAGCTAGAGTGAATGAAACGCAGGAGAAAAAGACAAGGAGAAGGGGGGTAAAGTAGCAGGAGACAAGGAGAAAGTGATTGAAAGACACGTTAAGGAAACAAGAAAAGAGGGAAAACAAAGAAAGAAAGAAAGAAAGAAAGAAAGGGAGACAAGGAGAGACTGACTGAAATACTCGAAAAGGAAGCAAAGAAAAAAATGATGACAAGCAAGTGAAGAAAACATGGCGAACGTGATTACTGATACAAAGATAAACAAGGTGGGAAGGAAAAATTGAATGAGAGGGGAAAAAAAAAAGTAAGAAGAGAGTGGATCAAAGGCTGAGGAAAAAAGCAAGAGAAAGAGAATAACGAAGTAGAAAAAAAAAAGACGAGGAGAGAGTAAATAAATGACAAGGAAAGTAGGCAAGAATTGATAGAATGAAATATACGGAAGTAAAGAGAAGTTGCTATAGAACAAGAGGACGTGAGAAGTTGTCAGAGAAAAGGGCGACGAAGAAAAAGAACACAAATATGAAAAATTAGGTATAGAAGAGATTAAAGCGAAAGAGGGGACAAGGAAAGCCTGAATGAAACAAGAGAAGGTGAATCTCGATGAAAACAAGGTAGAGTTGTGTCTAAGTGGCAGACAAAGGAGGAGGAGGAGGAGGAGGAGGAGGAGCCAAGAAGGGGCTAAAGAAGGAAGGAAAAGGAGGAGGATAGAAAAGGAAAAAGAAAGAATTAGCCAAGAGAGAGAGATAACGAGAAGCAGAGGGAGGACAAGAAAAAGAGGTAAGGTAAGAAGGAAATATAGAGCCAAGACAAGGAGAAGAAGAGAGGGAGAAGGAAGAGGAGGCGAGGGTTTGACAAAAGAGATAATGAGAAGCAGAAGATGGAAGAGACGGAAAAGGGAGACACTATAAAAAGCAAGAGGAGGAGAAAAGGACAAAAGAGAAGAAGGAAGAGGAGGAGGAGTAAGAGAAGAATGAGAAGGAAGAGGAGAATGAGGAGGAAGAGGAGGAGGAGGAGGAGGAAGACGAGGAGGAGGAGGAAGAAGAGGAGGAGGAGGAGCGTGCGAGTGTTTGAGGAGGTTGGAGTAATGGTGGTATTGTCCCCCTTGGAATAACCTGACTGTCCCACCTACCTCACCATACCAGCAAGAGGGAAAGGCGGTGTTGACGAGAGGATAAAGGGTGGGAAGGAGGAGGAAGAGGGGCAGGGAGAGGGGGAGGGAACGAGGAGGGAAGGAGGTGGAGGAAACGAGTCTAGAAAGAAGAATGGGAGGGGTGGAGGAGTGAGGGGCGGGAAGAGAGAGAATGAAGAGACAATGGAGGGAACGGGATGGAAGGTAACGAGGAGAAAAGGGGAGGGAGAGGAGGGAACTAATAGATGAGGGAGTGGTGGGACAACCGAAGATAGAGAGGTATGGGAGGGAAGAGGAAGAATAGGCGAGGAGGGAGGGAGACGTTGGGGAAGGGGGCAAAGAGGGAGGAATGGTGAGAGAGCTGAAAAGGGAATGATTAAGCAGGGAGATTTGATGGGTACGTAGGAGTAAGGAGCGGGGAGAGAGGGGGGGCTACAAGTCGGGAGGGGGGTGGAAGAGATATAGGACGGCAAGATTTGGGGAGAGAGAGAGAGGATAACGGGAGTGAAAGACGAGGAACAAGGAAGAAAGTGAGGAGACGAAGAGGAGGCGGGATAAAGATTGCTGAGACAAGGAAAGATATGAGGATACGCTGGAGGGTGACGGGGGAGAGGGGGATACGAGAAGATGGAGGGAGGAGGGAAGTATGGAATGAAGACGTGCGGGGAGAGGGAGAAGAAGCTGGGAAAGGATGGTGGGAAATGTTAGATATAAGGAAGAGACGGAGGGGTACGAGGGAGGGGAAGGAGGGAGAAGTGACGGGTGGGAAAGGGCAGAAGGATTTTAGCGACGAGGAAGAGAACGTGGGGATAATGGAGACGAATAAAGAATGGGGGGGGGGGTTAGAGAAGAGAGGGGAATGGAGGGGGGAGTGACGGATAGAAGGGAAGGATGGGATGTTAGAGACGATGAGGAACGGAGGGAATGTTAGGGACAAGGAGGAAATGGAGGGGGGGGAGACGGATGAGAGGAAGATGGAGGGGATGTTCGGGAGGATAAGAGGAAGATGGGATGTTTTGGACGAGGAGGGGACGGAGGGGTGAGTGACGTATGAGGGGACGAAAGGGATGTTGGGGAAGAGGGGGTGACGAAGGAGGATGTTGGAGACAGTGGGCTGGAGGGTGTGAGGGAAGGGGAAGGCAGAGAGAGTCTTAGGAACGAGGAGGGAAATGGGGTGGGGGAAGTAGGGATCAGGAGGTGGGGTGAAGGATGTTACGGACGGGAAGGGGACAAAGAGAGATGTTATGGATATGGGAAGGATGGGCAGGAAGTGAGTGGCAGCGGTCTAGAAGGAATGGTGTTGAGGGACGGGGAGGGGAGGGAGAGGGAGTGAGGGATGAGGAGGGAGCGAAAGGGGAGTAAGGGATGAAAAGGGAAGCAGAGAACGAGAACTAGAAAATGGTGCACAGGAAGGGGACAAAATGCAGAGAGAGAGAGAGAGAGAGAGACACACACACACACACACACACACACACACACACTCAGTGGAATCAGCCTGCAATGTATCCTGGTCTCATGGGTGCTGATTCTATTGCCCCATCTTATTTCCCATGTAACTAACCCGATCTACATGACCTGGATGTCTCTCCTAACCTTTCCTTCTCTCTCCCAGCCTCCTTTCACATTCCCTTCACCCTCCCTTAATTTCTCTCCATTTTTCCTGTTTCCTTTTCTTCTCCTCCTCTCTGCCTCCTCGAATCTTCTCTTGTCCCTTTCTGCATCTCCTTGTAATCTCTTCTTCTTCACTTACCTTCCCTCCATGACCCTGCCTCTCCTCTCCCCTCTCCATTTTTCCACCCTCCTTTACCGTCTCTCCACTCTCTCACTCTCCCCTCTCCATCTCTCCAACCACCTTAACTTCTCACCATTCTTCCTGCCTCCCCTAACATTCTCTTCACTCCTACCAACACATTTCGCCTTTCCCTACCTTTCCTCCCCTTACCTTCTCTCCATTTTCCCTACTTCCCATTTTTCCATCTCCCCTTACCCCCGTCTGTCCCTTCCACCTCCTCTCATCATCCTTCCACTCTATCTGCCTCCTCTCTCTACTCCTGCTTGCCCTCGTCTTTTCCCTTTCCCAGTTTCTCTCCACGCTCCCTGCCTCCCCTCACCCCTCTCTTTATTTCCCCTTACCACCCTCCACTTCCCTCTGCCTCCTCTCGTCCTCTCTCCACCTCCTCTCATCATCTCTGCACTCCTTCTTTCCTCTTTCATCCCCTTCACCTTCCTTTTCTCACACTCCTCCCGTTTCTCTGGCTTCACTCACCTCCATGTCCTCTCCCATCCTCCCTTTCCTTCTCTCCCTGCAGTCTTCTCCCCTCTCCCTTGCCTTCCTTAGCCACTTCCCCCCCCCCTTCCTACACCTTACCACTCCATCATTCCCCCTACCATCTTTCGCCACCCTTCCCTCTCTTCTCCTTCCCCTCATCACCCCACTACATTCCCAACCTCTTCTCACCACCCTCTCTTTTCCTCTTCCTCACTTTCGCCTTCCACACATTCTGCCTCAGCCCACCATCCCTTCATACCCCCTGCCTCCCCTTACCATCCTCTCTTCTTCTTACCTCCCCTATCATCCTCTCCTCCCCTCTCTTACCTCCTCTTATCACCTTCTTCCCCCCCTTTCCCTTTCTCCCCTCTCCACTCTCCCCCTCCTGGCCACCCTCTCCTCCCTTTGCCCCAGCTCCTCAAATCCCCCCACCTTCTCCCGGCCACCTAGCGAGAATGATGTTCATGGCGCCAGGAACAGTCTTGGTCAAGATAATGAGGCCCTTATGGACCTGCTACCTACCTCCCCCCTTCCCTTCCTCCTTCCCTCCTGCTCTCACTCTCATCTTTCTTCCTTCCCTCCCTTATATCCCCTTTCCTCTCTTCATAGCTTGACTCTTCTTAGCTTTTAATTATTTTCTTCCTTAATTAATGAGTTGATGGGGCCAGGAATGCGGGGAGTATTATAGCCAAAACTACTGATGTATGCTTCTCAGAAAAAGCCTTTATTCATACTGTGCATTGTTTTGCAAACATGCGTGCCTGACAAGACTAGCTGACGCGAATAATATCCACGACGGTGTGAGGAAAGGAAGGAAACAAAGGAAGAATAATATGATGAGGAAGAGAATTGCATAGGAAAGAGAAAAGTTTGCAGTTTAAATATTCACACGCAGCATTGTGTGGGTGTGGGGTAATCACAGACATGTTCAAAACATAAGCTTATTATACCCCGACACAGCGAGGGGTCGGGCAAAAGAAAGAAGTCTGACGTTGGGTTAGCCTGTGAAATGAGAGTTGGGGGTAACGGACAGGTAGAGGAGTATAGGGTTATGTGTGTGTGTGTGTGTGTGTGTGTGTGTGTGTGTGTGTGTGTGTGTGTGTGTGTGTGTGTGTGTGTGTGTGTGTGTGTGTGTGTGTGTGTGTTTACAGCTACCAACAGACAATTTTATTTTCGTCAGGAAGTCTTTCAGATATGAGGGAGTTAAGGGCACATCTCTCGCTCCTCCTTAACGGTGTACTTCGTTGTGAAATCTGGAATTAGTTACCCGATGATTTTTCATATATACTGAAGGCCATTTCTAACGCCGCAAGTTCGGAAATTCCCTCCAAAGCTGAATAAAATCGTCTGGTGTAAGTGATAATAGAATATAAAAATAGTCACCGGAGGACAGTAGTATGTTCCTTGAATCCAGTCACATTTTTTTTCTTTTTCTTCTTTTTTGTTTTCAAGAAACTAGACGATTTGTTCAATCTGTGAAAGATCTCTATCAGGGAACAGGTTAATGGAAGCTACATATAACCCTTTCATTACGAAAAATATCTCCCAATTAAAAGAGAGAAAAAAAAAAGAAACAGCAGGATAATGCAAATGATGTCGTTTGGGAAAAAAGATTATGATGATGATGATGATGATGATGATATTATTTTCTTCTTGCTTTTATTTTTCATTTATATTTTTTTTCCTGCCCAAGCCTTTCAACCAAGACATGCGATGTAAGATTTTAAGCACAAAGCTTTTTCACTTGAATAGGCTCATTTATTTTCTAAGTGATTCAGAGGGGCACATGAATAATGAAACACTGCTTTGATATATTCATGAAGTTCATAAAGTCTGTCACTTTTAGCAAAATTAAAATGAGCTGGATACATCATCGGAAGCGAACTCGCTCTACATACCCCTGATTGGAGCTCATGAAATATTAAAACGACGAACTTTGCCTAAAAATGTTAGTATATCGCTACGCTGGGACAGAGGCATGCAACTTTTGTGTAACTTTGTATTAAGAAACTACACTGATTACGACACTTTATATGAAATCAGGTATATTACATTTCCCTCAGACAATACTGAAGCATATTCTTGAGACGACTGCCCTCTGTATTTTGCTCACTGAACATCCATACAGTATTTCCTTTTATATAAAGGGCAGTCTTTCATCTAACGTTCCTCTTCCACTCCACCGGACGATTTCTTGTGAGTTGCAGTAAGCGTTATGAGTGTCAATCGAACATCATTTATTCATTTCCTACTCCCACTGCTACACCCACGCCCACACAGGGAAACTGAGCCGTCCATGTAGCACTTAAGTTACCGCCATGTGAGTTTCTGATGGAGAGCTATTTAGGCCTTCCTCCCCCCCCCCCTGTATTTCCCTAATATATTCTAATGTAAACAGCCTTACCTAACCTCATCCAACCCAGCATTATACAAATCCTTTAACCTTGTCCTTCACCCAGGCCTAACCTATCTGACCTAATATAACCTATTTCGTTAGAGGCAATATCAAGAGTTATCCCGAGTGTCTTCGCTTTACTCGTTTCCATCGCGAACAGAGAGACAGACCAACAGGAGCTGTGTTTTATGTAATATGAAGAAAAGTAACGCAAACGTTCCTCAGGTTAGTACTCTTGTCAACCTTGTATGTCTAAAAACTCCCTAATATCAGTATTGTTACTTTTGCGTTCCCTCCGTTCTGAAACACGGCTAAGAAGTTATCCTTTTAGTCTGTTATATTTAAACCTTGCCGTCCTGGGATGATTTTATTTATTAAAGTTGAAGACAGACATGCTTACTGTATTAACTCCTTCGCTATGAGGTCCTTCTTAACTTGGATAAAATCGACTTGAGCCAGCAGAATTGAATATAAAGGACGTCATCGTAGTGCAGGGGTTAAAGTGATTCGTCCGTTATCTCTCTCTCTCTCTCTCTCTCTCTCTCTCTCTCTCTCTCTCTCTCTCTCTCTCTCTCTCCAGGGTGGTTCACATATAACACCACTCTCACTCCAGCAGGCGATTTCTCTTGTGGTGCTGGAACTGCTTAGCAATATTGATATCTTAGCTACAACATGCATTCACTTCCTACTCTCTCTGTCACACCCACGCCCACGCCAACAGACCGAGCCAACAAAGCGATACGTAAGATACCCCCACGGGAGCTTCAAGTGTAGGGCTATTTACAGAACATCTTGTATATCAGTTGCCCTTATGATTACAATATATGGAAGGGACTCTATATTGATAGTGGAATTTATAATCTATCCACAAGCTCAATTACACACTGTTAATTACACACTGCTGATCCAGAGACTGCTGCTTCACATCTTTTTGAGGACTGATCATCTTAAGGTGTTATATTTTCTATTACGAGATGTCCGTCCAGTGTTGAACTGAGTCGAATGGCGATAAAAGTAAGCTACACAAGTTGAACATTCCTAACAAATGGTATAAGGATCGAATAGTTGATCTGCCCTGTGACCTTGACCTTCGGACGATTTTTCTCAAAATGAAGTAACATCATTCCTGCCTGACCCTCGACTCTTCCACTAGGGTTGATTCAGATCAAATCTAAACTGTTTCTTTACCTTGTGGCCTTGATCTTTGATCAGTACCTTACGCCAATATGGAATCTTTTCATCACTGGCTGCCTCCCAGTCCTTCCACCAGGTTTAATCCAGGTCTAATTAAAACTGTTTAAGATCAAAGGTTGAACACATGGCTTTGTCCCGCGACCTGGAACTTACTCGAAATCTTCTCAAATTCAGATCCTTTCATCCTTCCTTTGACCTGAATGTTTCCGCAAATTTTGGTTCAAATAAAGGAAAGTGATTTGACCTTGTCCTATACAACTGAACTTAGACTTATTGCTGAAAAAAAAAAAAAAAAAAAAAACTTCCAAGTTCGGTTAAAATGAGATGGAAACTGTCTTAAATATTTTGTTCACACACACATACCGGCCGAACTTTGACTTTGCCCTGGGATCTTAAAAACGAATCTCTTTGTCTATGCGTTACCCACAGCCCATCCACTAGCTTTGGCAGAAACCCGACGAAAACTGGTTCGGTTGATCTTATGTTCCTCTAACTTTTGACCTTTCCTTGCGACTTGACCTTTGCTTTATTGCTCTCAAAATCAAATCTCTTCATCCTTTCCATACTCTGTACCCTTCCACTCAGGTTAAACTGCATGGCATGAAAACTCGTCAAGTTGACCATGCCATGTGTCTTTCACTTTTCACCTATTGTTCTAAAAACTGTAGGTCAGCTCTCTGGCTGATCCCTAACCCTTCCATCAAATTTCGTCAAGTTCATATTAAAATTAGTTTTCTTCCTTCGCCCACAGATACTTATGTCAAAATTTGACCTTGACCTGGGGTCTGGACCTTTTATTCATTATTCTCATATTCGAACCACTTCGTTTTTCAATGACCCGCAACTCCTTCACCAAATTTTGTCAAATAAAAAAAAAAAGTTCATCTTACTTCACTGAACTTTGACCTAGCCTATGACCTTGGCCTTTGACTTATCGTAACAAAATGAAAGTCAACCCCTTGGTTGCCTCTCTACTCTTCGACAGCATTTATTTAAGAAAGGGTAAACACTGAGTTATTCTGTTCACACATACAAACAGGCACACGCGGACAGGAACCTCTCTCTCTCTCTCTCTCTCACGGCGTCACTGGCCTCGCTCACCCTGGCTCTCACAACACACTGGGTCGGCCGTCTTCTTAAAGGTCACCGACTGAGGGATCTGTGAGGGAGAGAGTTGAGCCTTCTTCACAACTCTGACAACTTCTCCAACTTTCTTCCAAAGCAGAGGTATCATCTTAGGAGGGGCCTGGCCGGAAACATCTATAGAGAGCAGTTTTCCTTTGAGGCTTGGATGATTGATGCATATTTACACCAGCGGTCGCAGTGTGAGAGCGGGTGTTTTGTTCTGCTGGACGTTTTGTGTATGTGTGTAGGAGGGGTGGATGTGTGTGTGTGTGTGTGTGTGTGTGTGTGTGTGTGTGTGTGTGTGTGTGTGTGTGTGTGTGTGTGTGTGTGTGTGTGTAACATTACATAAACATGCAGACCTTAAAACATTTGCAATCCTAACGAGGTATTGCGGCCTTTAGACTCTCAGCCAAGTGTGTTGCAAAGACCTAAGAGAGAGAGAGAGAGAGAGAGAGAGAGAGAGAGATTAACCAGGTCCATTTTTTCGTGAACATAAAAAGCTTCCCATTATTTTTTCCGTACCAAGTAATTTCCACTCCTAGCATGATAATATTCTAATACATGTCATTATCGCAAATTACATCGATATTTATGTGATTTAAAGAACAAAGATGTAATAATTATGATGAAATGGCAAGGAAGTAGACCGCCTTTTAAATTTACTAATATACACAGTAGAGTTACACAAATACCAGTACATAACTGCACTTTGATGTTAAATATGGTTTGACTCTGTTCGTAAAACTGAAAAATGGAGCATGACTGCAAGGAGATTGTGATAGGAATGAAATCAAAGAAGGGACTGAGAGAGAGAGAGAGAGAGAGAGAGAGAGAGAGAGAGTTTGTGTGTGTGTGTGTGTGTGTGTGTGTGTGTGTGTGTGTGTGTGTGTGTGTGTGTGTGTGTGTGTGTGTGTGTGTGTGTGTGTGTGTGTGTGTGTGTGTGTGTGTGTGTGTGTGTGTGTGTGTGTGTGTGTGTGTGTGTGTGTGTGTGTGTGTGGAGGGGGGTGTATTGAAATCCCAACACGATCATGATAGCATGCAAGCAACATCTTATTTTCTTAGCCCTCAGTGAGAACATATACCTCTCTGACTCTACTGGGTGTTGATGCTTTCTCATTGTAGAGTCCAAATACAAGGCCTGGACCCGCCTCAAGTGACATCCCACACTGAGGAACAAGTGTCTACACCAAGCAGAATTTAGGAAAATAGGGAAAACTATAAAGCTGGCAGCGACAAAATGAGGTGTTAACATAAAGAAAATGAAGATAGACGAGGGAATTAACACTTAGTATTGATAGTTCCCTCTTAAAGGAAAAAAAATCAAGTTCACTCAGATTAAGAGAGAATCCTACATTAAATAAAGCGGATATGACACTCCCAGCAACCAATTAGGAGAATGCCAAGTATCTAGCTTTGGTGTCCAATACAATGGCCATCGAAGATCCAGCCATATGTTCCCCAATATTGCCACATCTGTATGCTGAGAGGCTGCAGATCATCAGAATAAATGAGGCACAAATATAGAACCTCCTTAAAGGACTTATACTCGGAAAAAGAAAATGCTCCAGAGAATGCTAGATGTTGCTTGATTAGTATTACCAAAATTAAGCTGGGCCCCAGCTGTCAAAACAGTGACGAGTCAAGCATGTTAAAAAAAAAAATCAAAGTCTGTCCCTTAATCATACTGGTCAACTTTAGTATTATCCGTAATCAATGAAGTATTATTGAAAATTACTAATTAATACATCTGCAAGTTTCTCGATCGACACTATTTTCCAGGAAATAAGCCATTCCTAAGCCCACCTTCATATCTGCTCTCCATGACATGGAATCATTCCCTGGACAGGGCTCACAGCACACTTGTTATCGTTCTCGACATATCGGTGGATTTGACTGTGTGTGGCATTGGGATCTGATGGTAAAGCCTGAAGCACTAGGCATCGCAAAGGATCTGCTGGAACAATTTGCTGGCTACCTGAGCAACAGCTCTTTAAAAGTGCTTGTAAATGACAAGAACTCAATAATCATATAATAGGAATCTTTGCCTGGCATGGGTTTGATTTATGTCCCTGTCTGTGGAATATTTCAACGATGAACGTCTTCCAAGCTTACCACCATCCTGTGCACATGCCAGCAACTACACACTCTCACACATATGTAAAAGAGATGATCCTGAACATGTGACTAGAGTGGCAAACTAGCAAGTAGACCAAATATGGTCGATACTTAGGAGAAATTTGCATAATAAAAGATTCAAACATTGGTCATCTCACGATCACTCTATGACACTATAACCTGTGTAGAGGATAGGCTAGGAACTCTGAAATTACGTACTCAATAGTGCCTTTAGCATCCTTGATATTGTTTGGTAACGTTACATAAACATTCTTGAAAGCAACTGCATAAAGACGAGCAAAGCATATCTTAAGTGTGGATCTGAACTTCTCTTGTTAGAGGTAATTTTGGTGGAATGAGGGTGGTGGCGTTACATGACTGCAAAGTGGAAATCCTTCACTTCCTCACCAGTACACACCCGCGCAAATTCACCAAATCTACGACACCTCTGTGGAATTTTACAGCGGCCCACATCATTGCCTGGAAATTCACCATACATTAGACGAAGCTGACAGGCAACAACACATAAAGATAACACCATCCCATTGTCTGCTGCTGATACGTAAATTTGTTTCCCTGATAGTATAACAAAAGTGTAAAGAGAGAGAGAGAGCAAATAAGATCGTCAAGATCGTAACAACCGTCATCTATCTGGGCACGAGGCGGGAACACCAACACTACCATTACCAACAAATGTCGATCACTCTGCCACCGACCTGACGGATCACCACCAGGCCAGGGGTTAAGGGTGATGGGTAGAAAAGGGTGTGGAGAGGTAAAGGGCAGGTGGGGAAGGAGAGGATTATAGGTGAAGAGTGAGGAAGAGAAATGAGTGAGAGTGAAGAACAAGAGAGAATGAGCAAGGGGTTGGAGATGGGTGAAAGGTAAAGAAGGAAGATGTGAAGGACAGGTGGGGAGTGAAGGGGAAATGAATGAGGGTGTGAAGAACAAGAGAGAATGAGCAAGAGACGTGTCGGGGTGAGCGGTGAAGAAGGGAGAAGTGATGGAGAGTCAAGGAGGGATGAAGGGTGAATAAAAGAAGGGATGAAATGTGGGATTGAAATATCGAGGGAAGGGGTGAGGGTTAGGTGAGAGAGGCATGAGGAATGAAGTACAAGTACGAATGGGTGACGAGTGAGGAACAGGAGGAGAAGTGAGAAATGAAGGACAAATGGGGAGGGATCGGAAGAGGGAAGTGCAGAGAGGGGACGGGTTCAGTGTGGTGGAAAGTCGGGTGAATTGTTGGTAGTGTGAGGTGGGGGTAATGAAAGCGTGTGTTGAAATTCTTATTCTCGTACCTCTGCAAAGTTACATTCTCTCTCTCTCTCTCTCTCTCTCTCTCTCTCATTTACTAAGGCGGTTCTCTGTGTGAGGTAATGGCTAAGCATTATCCAATATAAACCTCATCTGCTCTTTTAATTAACTCATATCTGTTGTTTGTTTCTCTCCACTGAATTTCCCCTGAGTAAACATTTGCCTTTTACCTTTATCGTTTAGCTCTTTCCTCTGCTGAGGGGTGAACGATTCATTATGGAAAAAAGTATAATCGTAGCATAATCTAAAAGTTTTTTCCTATTGAATTCAGCAGAGAGAGAGAGAGAGAGAGAGAGAGAGAGAGAAACCTCGAGACAAGACTTAATATACCTTACCTTTAACCCTCTCATTGTCTGACATCTCCATTGTCTTATTCCAATCTACAGCCAGACTTCATTATTCAGCTGATATTGAGTCATAAAAACCATATAGTTATAACACAAATGCCATATATTCAGTGTATCCTTCCCCTCTTGACTCACAGTATATAGTTGAGAAGCTTTAAACTTGACACACTCCTCAGGACATGTAAGCTTAGAAGTGCTTTGAGAGGGAAGTTAGGTAACACGTGGAGGGATAAGAGAACTTAGGTAAGGGATCTAATTACCTACGTTGACAATAGTACCGTTAACCTTGTCATTAGTAGATAGATACAAACACTGGGAGATAGACTGATGTTAAGACAGACACGTATATATAGCTAGATAGATAGATAGATATTGTATATACAGAGAGAGAGAAAAAAATAAGGCATGAAACGACAATTTGTTTATGGGCACATCTTTTATAAAAAACGCTTGTGCTGCAGAGTGTAACACAATGGTGGAGTGAGGAAGTAATACCACCAGTAGATGAACTAGGCTGACAACCATTAGGTCTGAAAGGAGTAAAATGGGAGACGTGAATCATTACAGACTGACATTTCTGAAAATAAAGGCACATTAAAACATTCAACCAAAGAAGGTCTTTTATATTCATTCCTTGCGATCTCCATTTGATTCATCTAGGACAAGAGAGACTTTTAGAATTAGATGGGTTGGACATGGCAGTCCTTAATCATTCTTTAGATAAACAAAGTCAAGGGACTGAAGGAATAAAATACAATAAAAAAGCTTTTGGGATGATGGGGGTTTAGCACTTTCCATTTATTTTGCACACGGCAGGAAGGAATTAATGCTGCTGTGAATGAATCATAAACACTTAGTGCGAATTAAATAATAAACGTTCTCTTACTTCCATTCACCACTCGCCTAAACTACTTTTACCACACACCAGCCCTTCCTACTTCCACCACACACCTGACCTCTCTCCCAGTACACCTTCCTTTCCTGCCTTCATCACACAACTTACCTCTTTCTGTTCTTAACTCTACCATGCACTGAGCTCCTGCCTTCATCACACACCTGCTCGACCTTCACCAAAAACATGACTTTCTACCTGTACCACATAGATGAACTACCTCCACAAAACACCTGAACTACCTCAACCACTCACCCGACCTCTTACCTTCGCCACACATTTGACCCTACTCCTTCTTCCACACACTTACCTTTCGTACCTCCACCATATACCTGTCCAACTACCTCCACCACACAACTGAATTATTCCTCCCCCATGCACCTGACACCCTACCACCAGCACAAACTTAGCCCCCTACCTCCCCCACACACCTGCCCGTCCTATCTCCACCACACACCTGACCATTTACGTCCATCATACCCCCATACTCCTCTCTCCACCACACACCTGACCATTTACGTCCATCATACCCCCATACTCCTCTCTCCACCACACACCTGACCTATCTCAGTCATACACCAGAACTCTTTCCTTCCCTTCCTGCACCAATCGCCAGAACTCCTACCTCCACCACACATGTTTTTTTTTTTTCCGACAGAATTTCTTCCTCCACTTTCTCCACCACACATTTAAACTTGTATATATTTTCCCCCACCTACACCACTGCCCTACCGTACACACACACACACACACACACACACACACACACACACACACACACACACACACACACACACACACACACACACACACACACACACACACACACACACACACACACACACACACACACACACACACACACACAAAACCAGGCTCCACGGTACTCCTATTGCCCCATCTCGAATTCCTCCCGTTCCTCTCACCAATAATACCGGTACAACTCCAGAGCCACAAAAATCTTGAGCCGGCGGTGTCGTCCGTAAAAGAAAAGCCGATAAAGCCGATATGATTAAAAAAGTTACCTGGCTGCGTGATCTCCAGACACCAGAGAGGAATGTCGCTGTTCTTATCCAACGAGTGTGGAGGCTTTTTTTGCTATTTTCCCTCTAAATGTCTCTTTTTATTTTAATATTACCTATTCCATGTTTATGTCTGTTTTGAGCTTCTGTCTCCTGTATATTTTTGTTCTCTGCCTCATCTAGAAATGTCTCTTCAGTTTTTATCGTGTCTGCGTAAATGTCTCTTTCATGCTTCTGTCTCGCTTATATCTTTTTTTTTTCTATCGTTTATTATTTGATGGCTTTTCAATTTCTATCTTGTCTCTGTAACTGGCACTCATCTGTTTCTGTTTTGTGTGTGTAGTTTGACTATAAATTTCTCTTTTTTTTACGTAGCGTGTCTTTTGAGTTTTTATTTGGCCTGTATTCTTACGATTTATTCTTATTTACAGAACTCTCTCTCTCTCTCTCTCTCTCTCTCTCTCTCTCTCTCTCTCTCTCTCTCTCTCTCTGTTCTAAAAGGATCCATTTGACTTGTCACTCACTGCTCAGTCACTTGAAGGTATCACTACATCATGTGACTGGATGGCCAGTTAGTTAACTAGTAATTCTAAATGTCATATTCATCACTTTATATTCAGTGCCACAGTCCTCGCCTTGTGTGAGCATCCTGGATTATGCACATACTGGAGCTCCATCATCATCATCATCATCAACAGCCTGTGACATTCCGCTGCAGGACAAAGACTTTTCCTAATTTTTTTCCCCTCTGGCCTACTGACTTACGCCTCTTCCGTCCCGGCCTCGTTTATTTAAGCAACTCTTCGTCGTATATTCTACTCAGCTCTTAAGTTTTCTCTCCTTTGTCTACGCTTTAATATATTTTTCTCTCAATCTGATATTCTGAGCATTTTTTTTCTCTTGTCTCCTTGCTGGAATTCTCTTTTTTTTTTTCTTTGATTTTCTAAGAACTCCGCTTTTTCTCTCTACCTTTTTGTCTGCACTGTATTTTTTTTCTTCTCTCCCTCTGATATTCAACCCATCTCTCTCTCTCTCTCTCTCTCTCTCTCTCTCTCGCTCTCCATTTTTTTTTCTCTCCACATTCTTCCTCTCATCTGGACACGACAGTTGTAATTATTGGCTTTTTTATCGATTCTTGTGACATGGATGGCATGAAAAATCCGGGAACTTTTATTGGAACCTGTCTTATTACGGCGAGGGTGTGTGATTCAGAATTTTACCTGGGGGAAGAATTTGTGAAGTGTTGGCGGGAATGAATAAGGACTTGAATTTTGCTGCATCTCTGTTCGTAGGAAAAGTTTAAAATAGGATCTATCTCTTTGTCTCTCTTTCTATAGATGGATAGATAGACAAAATGATAATAGATAGGTAGATGGATATAGATACCTAGATAAACAGATATAGATTTACTCGAAGATACAGATAAACAGACCGACAGACACGTAGGTAGAAAGACAAGTTGAAGAAGAAGAAAAAAATAGATTTATGCCTACCAACTGCACGATGGTTCTTCAGACATTAAAATTCTGGCTAAACACAGCCTTCCATTAGGACACGATCTTCAACAGACGATGTGATATCCAGGTCCCTATTTGTACTGCTGGGTGAACAGGAAATGGGGAAAACAGACTATGCCCAGCAGTCTGTCCGGCTCAAGAATCGAACTCGGGTGCTTCTAGTTGCGAGCTAAATGTGCTAACCAATGCACCACCAGCTCATCCTCCTCATAAAATTTCCTTCTGACCTGTACACTTTCATTTCATTATTATTATTATTATTATTATTATTATTATTATTATTATTATTATTATTATTATTACCATTATTATTATTATTATTATTTTTATTATTATTACTGTTATTATTATTATTATTATTATTATTATTATTATTATTATTATCATTATTTGTAGTAGTAGTAGTAGTAGTAGTGATAATAGTAGTACCGGGGTAGTGGTATTTTATTACTATTTACTTTTTTATTAATCTGATGAAACAGGGTTATTCCCACAATTTGAACAACAGGTCGTGGTTCCTTGAAATTCAATGAACCTTAGTTATGACGTAGGAACGAGTCTCCTTGGTTACCACTCAAATCAACCCTCCAGTCAGGCTACACTTGACTATCAACTGAGCTGAACAGAGTTACGGATTTCTGTCAGATCAGAGTAAACACACTATAACCCTATCCATTCGTACAGTGATGCCTCCACCCGTCACCAAGCCATCCATTTTTTCACAGCGTCCATCACAGTGGCTTCTTCAAAAAAATAATTGGACGAGATTATGGCACAACTGGTTTCTGTTTGTTTTTCTGTTATTTCATACCGAAGTAAAACATCGTTATTTTTGATGCATCAGAATCTCAATTTCACCATCTTTCGACTGGCCAAAATTACCTCAAAAATAGCCTTTATTTCTAGACAAAGTTGGCTTAGTCTTTGGGGCTTCTTTCTATCGAGCATTATCATGTCAGATCGCATTACTTTCACTGCAAAACTTGGTGTGCTGAATCGCTGCATAATTTCTTTAAACCGGTGCGACTGCTGACCTTGTACAAGGGTCCTATTCTCCCCTGTGTGGAGTGCAGTTCTTATGCGTGGGGAGGGGGGTGGCCGGGGGCTCATCACATACAGCTCCTCTTGAAAGAACGGGTTCTAAGGCTTTAGTGACTGGGCAACGAGAAGCAAGCGAGCAGTTGGAAGGACTCATGGAATCAGGATATGTACACCTGCAATGGAGTCAGTGTCTACTTAGCGGTGGCAGAGGCAGGTTAGATGTTGTCTCTCGTCCTCCCCTCTCCATCCTCCTCTCATACACAGATTAAGTAGTTTCATTTACATTTGGCGTAGTTGTAGTGTGGTTTGCTTGGAGATAGCGTGGCTGTCCTAGTTTCTGAGTCGGCTTAACGTTCCCAGCCTGAAGGCTCATTATAGCTGCACTAGCATAACGAGAGCTGGACATTATCTTGGTGTGTGTGTGTGTGTGTGTGTGTGTGTGTGTGTGTGTGTGTGTGTGTGTGTGTGTGTGTTTAAATACAAAAAAAAACTCAGTTTCGATCCGATTGTAAGGACTTCGTGGAAGGGTTGAAGGCCGGGCAAAGCATTAACTCATTATTTTTTAGAACGACAGATCACAAGTGAAGGTCACAGTTTTAGATCATAATTCGACCGAACTATTTTGACTCGAACGGTTTATATCCGATTTAAGCCAAAGTTGGTGGGAGGGTTGAGGGTAAGGGAAAAAAGAAGAGAGACAATTTTGAGATAGAGTCAACGGTCAAGGTCATGGGGTAAAAACTAATTTCAACTTGTGTGTATGTGTGTGAACAAAATAACTGAAATTGTTTTTATCTGATTTGGATCAAACATGGTGGACGGGTTGAGGGTCAGGTAAGGTGTTGATCTATTGGTTTTAAGAGTAGCCTAATGGGTCAAAGATCAAGCTCATACGAACTGGTGAGTTCATATTTTTATTCGATTTAAATCAAACTGTTTGGAAGGGTTTAGGATATGTAAGAAAAACAGGAGTTCGATTTTAAAAACAGCTCATTAAATTCCAAGGTCACGGTGAATGGTTAGAGGTCAAGGTCACATGGCAAGATCAACTTAAAACAGTTTCAGTCCGATTAAAACTAAACTTTGTGGAATGGTTCAGGGTAACGCAAGGATGTAGGGACCTGCTACAGAACAGTCAGTAAATGGTCGTCACAGCACAAGTTCAAATGTTCGGCTTATAACTCAACCAGTTTTAAATCCGCTTCGGGTCAAACTTGGAAAGACTGGGGATTAGAAAAAAGATGAGATTTGATATAGAGAACAATATTTTGAAGATCAAGGTCGCAGGACAACGTCAACTCAAAAAGTCTTGATTCGGATTAGACCAAAGTTGGTGGAAGGGATAAGGATCGGGCAAGAGTAAGGCAGCTCGATTACGAGAGCAATCGGTCGAAGGTCAGGGTCAAAGAGCAAGGTCAAATGTTCGGCCCATAGACCAGTTTGTGAGTGTGGTCGTTGCCCTTTTTAAAAGCTCTTTTCTGTTTTACGTATTATTGCTATCTATCTATCTATCTGTCTATCTATTGCCAGAAGCCATAATCCCATACGGGGTGGCCATTTGACTCTGAGTTATTTGTTTTACAGGGAGGGACACTAACCCTCCACCAACCCACTTGACACGTAGGGAGCACGTATGTTTTGGTTATATGGTTACCACCCAGCGTTGTAAATGGTTTTTTGGCTTACAGGAAACCATTTGGCTTGTCACTCAGTGTAAAGCCACCTGTAACGGAAAGAAAAGCATTAAGTAGTGACAGGAAAGATGGGAGAAATAGGAAAAGAGGAGGGCAGGCACAGAAAAAGAATGATAAAGGCTAAGGAAGAAGTAGGCAGCACTACATCAAGTGAGTGGATGATGGTCGCCACCACCTACCACTCTGCTACTATCAGATAATTCCATTCAGATTCTGAGATACGCTTTGAACAGGTGACAGATACCGTATTCAAGTTTTGGTGAGGCCTAATTCTCTCCCAGATACAATACACAATAATCAAATTTACAGTTCAACATTTTTTCTTTGTGTGTGTGTGTGAAGACATGAGCAGGGTGGAGTAAAGACGTAGAGAGGAGAGAGAGAGAGAGAGAGAGAGAGAGAGAGAGAGAGGGAATATCAGGGGGACAAAAGAAAATAGTGACGACAAAAAAAGTAGAGAGAAAGAATGGACTTCGTATAATATCAGATCGAAAGAACAAATTAAAGTTGCAGCCAGGAGATAGCAAAAAACGAAAAAAAATCTGTCACAATATCAGGTGGACAGAATAATATACTAAAGTGTCGAGGAAAGAGGGAAAGGAGAGAGAGAGAGAGAAATGAAGGACTGAGTGGCATATAATGCGTAGTGTAGCTTAAATAAACCAAGCTGGAAAGGAAGAGGCATAAGTCAGCAGACTGTAGCATCAGTCGAGTAGGGCGGTATTCTCCAGGTGGATGGAAAGTTGATGAGAGGGAGAGCTGGAGCTCCCGTTTCATCAGCCCTCGGAACTACCTCCTGACCATCACCTTTTGCTGAACTTTTACAGTGTTTCAGCAACACAGAGAGTATGCCAGCATGGTACAGTTTACAGGCTCCTGTCCTTTGGTTACTTCTTCCTTGTATAAAAAAAAAAAAAAAGTGAATAGACATGAGAAAAATCTTTGTCCTCGAGGGGAATGTCAAAATCTGCTGTTGCTGATGATAACGATGGAGGTGGTGGCGGTGGAGTTCTAGTACATGCTTAGTTCTAGTACATGCTTAATCCAGAATGTTCACTAAAGGCAAGAACTACAGCGTAGAATATAACATGATGGAAATGATATTTAGAATTACTAGGTACTCAAATTAACTATCCTCTCACTTGATGTAGTACTACGTTCATGTGACTGTACTGAGTGAACAGTCAGATGACTCCTTGTAGCTCAGGAAACATTATATCCTAGACTGGGGGCTAATCGTGTAACCAAATGAACACTTTGTGATCTGGCGAATTAAGGAGCTTCAACCGAATTTACCTCATTAGAGTCAACATACGAAGGATGACTGCAGTTTCTTTTTCACATAATGACATTCAGGAAAGAGGAACTGGTCACTGGCTTTAATTTCAGGAATACGTAGCCTAGCCCTAGGCTCCTCCGATACCGATGTAGCAATAAAGTGTTCGTTGATAAATTATGCTGTTCAGAATATACGCATCATTCTTTCTTCTGTTAGAGCGCGTCCACACGTGTTGTCAAACAAGCGTTGGCAACATGTAAGCAACACATTAACGAACACACTGCAAACATGTTGAGAACAACAGCGTCCAGATCATGCTGGCAACATCATGATGAAGTCTCAGCTGCCTCGAATGGACACAGTTATCCCATCACCTCTGCTGCCAGTGGTCGAAGCTGCACTGAAACATGTTTGCATACATCTGTCCAAATACTGCTGCAAACATGTTCCCGAACATGTTGCCAGCTGTGTTGCCAACATATAGTATGTTTGAATACACGTGTGGACGTGCCCGTATGTGCTTAACAGTAATACTCCTGATATGCTCAACATTCATACACCCAGGTGTGGTCAACTTATACACATCCTGGATATACTCAGCATTCACACTTCTATTGTTCATTCACTTTTTGGAGGCGAGCTAAGCCCCGCCTGCTGATGTATCATTATCCGATCACAGACGAGATGTACTTCAACAGAAAGTTATTGGTTACGTTTTGCAGTGTTGGCTGTATGTACTGATAAATTTCCTTCTTATTCAATGTTTTTACTGAGTACAATCATCATTCATGTCCACTACGATAATATATATGCTGAAGAAGTATCGGGAGTGCTTTTTTGGAATCAGAGTGTAAAATATTACCCACATTATTATAACTCAGACCTCTTGTTGCCTACCCACTCTCCGGCAGCTTCTGTGTTATGGCAGTGGAAATAAATGATAATGTGACTCGGCAACAACATAAAAAGGGAAATTTATCAACACTTACATTTATAGTTGTGCAATATGTATCCAAGAACTTTTTTTTCCAAGTATACCTCGCCTAAGACATGATAACGATACATCAATGGGTGGGGCTTGTCTCGCCTTCAAGTGAATGAGCAATAGATACATTCAAGGTCCCTACTCCCTCATACTCAAAAGTTATATATAGCCCTGATATACTCAACATTCGTACTCCTAAGATATAGTCAGCTTACATTCTCCTATATGTAACATTCTCTAATATACTCAGCATTCTTCAGATAAATTCCACATTCATACTACCAGATATACTCAACATTCATACTTCTAGATATGCACAACATTCATACTCCCAGAAAGACTCGACATTCATACTTCCAGATATACTTAAAATTCATACTCCTAAAAATAATAACATTCATATTCCCAGATATACGCAACATTCATACTCCCAGATATACTCAACATTCATACTTCTCGGTAATCATGTCCCCTGATATACGCAACATTTATACTCAGTTGACAGTCATACCCCCGATATATTCAGCATTATGAGTGTCCTGAAGTCACATTTACGTGAACAGTCAAATTATTACACTCACATACACAAATGCAAGATAAATAGAATATCAGAGTATAATTCATGCACTGATTATATGTAGCTCCAAGTATAATTCTTGCACGCAACGTAGGGACTTCAACATGACATATCATCACATTTACACTTCCTGCAACACAATTTTATGGACTTTGTTGACAACACTCCCGGCGATCAACACTCCAGTAGCTGCAATTGGATTTCTGACAACACTTTTATCATCTCCCCTTCCCAGTTTTTTAAGTCTTCCTCCCAGTCCTTCTCTGCTAATCCAGTGACTCGCCTTCTGTTTTCACGCTTTCCATTCTTCACGTCCTCAAGTTACAAGTCCTCTTTTCTTCTTTACCAACCCCTATTTTTGATCATCCTTTTCTCCTTATACTCAGTGCTGTTATTATTCCATCCCTCTCCCAAATCCTCTTTTTCCAGTCTTCGCTAACATCTATTTTTGTTCTTCCTCTTCTACCTCTCCCAGAATTGTCAGGCTTTGTCCCACTCGTCTCCCTGTTTGTCTATTCATATTTTTCTCATAGTTCCTCTTTTCCCCCTCCTCTTTACCATCATTCATGTGCCTCCCTTTCTTCCTATCCTAAGGTTGCAATCCTTCCTCCCACTCCTCTCCCTGTTCCTCTTTTCCTCCTGCTTTTCCTCTTCTCCCGTTTTCCTGCTTCCTTTTCTACCAATTTTCAGAGCCGCTAGGACCGTATTTATAAACTCTTCTGAGCCTCAGCTGCGCATTTTTTTCTTCTTTATACTTTTGTCTTCACTAATACAGCTACCAAGCACCTCACACTCAAATTAATGCCAATTTTAAGGTGACAAAATACCAGAAACAAAGCGACATGCGTTAATGGTCAGCTGATACGGAGGGCATGTGAATCGTACGTAGCTCGGGATGGAGCGAGAGGAAGAAGCAGACAGAGGGCCTGGGGGCGGGATAAGATTCGTAGATTTGCTGCGATTAGATGATTGGATGAAACAAACTATCATCCAACAGGTCCCACTGGGAAAAGATGGGAGAGACCTATTTTCTGCAGTGAATTGACTCAAGCTGAAAATGATGATGATGATGATGAATATGATGATGATGACGGTGATGATATGGAGACTTGTTTATCTTGTAAATTATAAATACACCCCAAGACATTTTTCCCTTTCTATACCCTACTATTCGTTATCCGTCTGTGTTTCCCTACTCCTATTCCATACCATCCGTTTTCTCTCTCCCCGTTCCCATTGTTGATTTTTCACTGTTGTTTTAAAGCCAGCGTTTCGGTTTCGCCAAGTCTTTCAATGATAATTTTGCCCCTGCAACAAGAACGTATTATTTTATTCATTCATGGTCGTGGAAAACTGGGAACATTCTTTTTTAATATCTAAATTTGGTGTATTTTATATGTCATTGCTACCTTGACACTATATTCATTCAGCTCAGGGCAGACGTCTGGTGATGGGCAAAAGTTTAGCTTCACCTCCCACCAAGTTGACAACATACCAACTCTGCTTTTAAACATTAAACTTGGACTAAATTTGCCCCATCTGTTTGTTGAATGCTGAGTTGTAACACTATATTAAGGCTAGAACATGATGCTAGACTCAAAAAAGTTCCAGGGAAAGAATGTAGTGATGTAGAACCATACAATTGTCCATTTCTGTCAATGAGTCACGTGAAATAAGTTGCAGAGACAAAAATGTGGGTCACATTAAAGTTCAGAGAGTATACCTGACCAGACCTGTTTCTTTAGCCGGCCTTCTTGTCTTGTAATGACTGACAGTGCTATGAGGATGGAGAGCAAACGTGGCTGCCTCCTTTATCCCCAAGCAAATCTTATCTTCGACAGAAAAACTGATCGTAAGTTTGTTCATGACTTCAGGCCCTGATTCTTCAGTTCCCTCCCTCTCCCCTGTAGTGTTGTTTTGTTATGCGTGACAGTGATGCGAAGAGCGAGATCAAGCGAAACCATAATGGCAGCCGTGACCCAATAACAAATTACCTTATTTATGGGTGCTCGCCGCCATAACCCTCACTGCAGGTCGAGTATTATTATTTTATGTAAATTTATAGGCGGGAGTGTATAATCGATAAGGTCATTACGTGCGGCAGATAGCGACAAATGGCCAATAATTACAGCAATGGGCTATTTACATGGGTAGCAGTGCAGACAGGTGGGGCTGTTAAGTGCAGCTCCCCCTACCCCTTTCACTTTCCTTTTTTAACTTTTTGTGTAGCCAATTTTAACCCTCTTCTGGTCTGTACAACTCTAGTATTTTAATCCAGTTAAGGTTAGACAAGTTTATTCAGCTAAGAGGGAATCATAGGAACTTGTAAATGTTAATACTGTCTCAAATAACCATCTCAAAAATCGGTCAACTCTAGTATTCAGTTTCGGCTGACGCTAGATGATTTTATTTAAAGTGACAATGATCTGTAAAAATATAAGAATGTTATCATAAGAGAGAGAGGGTGTTTGCCTGGTTTATAAAACGGTTTGTGCACACATGCCTTTGACACAGTTCCTTCACTACAAGAAGCTTGATTAAGATATAATGAAATGGTATTTAATCCTATGCTAACAAATTTACAGTAGTGTATAAAAGACATCATTGTACTGGATAGTGTAAACCTCTCTCTCTCTCTCTCTCTCTCTCTCTCTCTCTCTCTCTCTCTCTCTCTCTCTCTCTCACCCACCTTCCTTTTTGTATAACTAACGCTGAGGAAGAAGAATGCTTAGACTAGTGAATATCATCTATCTACAGGAGGGTCATTATCGCACACATTCGATTTTTACCAGGCCTTTGACTTCTCCAGAACACGATCCTTAATGGTACCTGTAAACACGCCATGCACACACCCCACTCCACCTCACCTTCCTACTCACTAAACCAACACTAACAGAGAAGGGGAAACTCTTACCTAGAACAAACTGGCTACAAATATCCCCTATTCTGAAGACCATTCTCCTGTCTCTCTATCCCCCTTCTGTTCATGTAACTAACACTGACAGAGACGAGGCAGAATTGGCCCCTGCTATCAACAAAGTAATTTCACTTATCCCCTACACTTGAGATTTGATTTCTCCTTCCCTCATCTCTTTCTGTCACCTTCCTTTCAGCCCTATGTCAAACACTGACTGGGCAGAGGAACGATATGCCTCTGGTTTCTTACCCACCTTCCTCCTCCTTTCTCTTCGTAATACTAAGTCCATGATTTAAAAAAAAAAAAAAAAAAACATATCTCTGTACCTTGGGCTCCCTACCCATTCCCTTCGTCATCTTCCACTTTGTACAAATTTTACTCGGCAGAGGAAAGATATGCCCCTATTCGTCGTCTCCCTCCTCCCACAGCTTTCTCTTCTTATAATAAAGGCCGACGGACCGACTGAGGCAAGGAAGAATATGCCATAGATATTAAATGAAGTAACTGTAAGCAAAGTTTACAGCTGGGTTTACTACTTCCTTCCCCCTTTTACCTTCAATTTATATTACCAGCACTGACAACCACAAGAAACGATGTGCGACTGATATTAACAAAGTAGCTAAGCACATTCATTACACCTATCGTTCCCTAACACCTTCCCATTGTCACCATTATATTCATATAGCCAGCACTGACAAATGCGAGGAAGGATGTGCCATTATTAACAAGTAACTGCATACATCCCCTCCCTTGCAATACGAGTAAGATCCTATCTTACCCCACCCCGTCATTATCCGACCATTCATACAAGCAGTAATATTGGAGATGAAAAAAAAAAAATGTACTCCTGCTATCAACAAATTCATTGTATTGTATTTCTGATCCAATTGTCCCCCTCCTTCCTTTCACTTCCTGCACTTGTCAGCTTCTTACTGGCAACACTAACAGGGCAGACGAAGGATGTACCTCAGGTATCAACAAGTTAGCTCCACACCTTGATTGCAAATTACCTTAAATCCAGTTGGGCCTCCTCCCTTCATTATCTCCTAAATCTATCACTCCAGTTACCAACAACCCCGGGGCAGGGGAAGTAACTAGGCAGCACATGATACCTGTACTTTATTTTCAACTGCCCCATCCCCCCCTATCCCTCCCACAACCTATCTCAGTCGCCATACTGCCACTGGCACTCCCGGAGCAGAAAAATGTACCCCTGATATCATCGAATTGGCTGCACACATTGCACTTTAGATCCAATTGCCCTATCCCTTACCCCCACTCACTACTTCCTACTACCAGCAGTCACGGGGCAAAGGAAGAGTGCACCCCAGATATCAACAAGCTAGCAGCACGCATTCATTGCAAGTTGCTTCAGATCCAATTGGCCATTTTCTCCCTATCGTCCCTTGTTCCTATCACCTTCCTACTACGAGTACTCAGAGGGCAGAGGAACGATGCGCCCTCGATACCAACAAAGTAGACTGCAATACCATTTTAGATTTAATTACTAAAATCTCCATTTCCCCCCTACTCCCAAACTTGCGTCACCATCCTTCCATCAGCACTTACGGAGCAGAAGAAAGACGCACCTCCGATACCAACAGACTAGCTGCACACATTCATAGTACATTAGATTCAGTTGCCTCACCCCACTCACTATTTCACTTTCCATATACCAGCACTAATGGGTAGAGGAATAATATGTTCTTGATGTCAGCAAAATTGGCTCCACACACTACTTGTTACTTTAGATTCAGTTGTTCCATACTCATCGCCTCTCACTCCCTGATCTCTGTCACCATCCTTCTACCAGCATTCACGGGAAAGAGGAAAGATGCAGCCCCGATGTCAACCTATTAGCTGCAGACATTCATTGCGCTTTAGGTCAGAGTGCGAAGGAAGAATGAGAGGCATCCCCGAGACCTCATCTGTATTCACCAGCGACGATTCACTCAGAGGAAGTGGTGGCCTCTGGTCGTACTTAAAACTCGACCACAGCCTCGCCTCTCACACTAATGAGACTCGCTTCAAAAGTTTGCTTATTTCGGAATACACTACAGGGTAATATGTTTCCTCATGCGACCGTTCGTAGGGAGATGCGTTAGGGTGAGGTGACAGGATATTTGTGTGTGTGTGTTGCTCAGCGGAACTTTGGGAATGTAGGGCTGGTGCAATGTAGCTTCACAATTTTATACTCATATCAATGTCATATCTTGGGTTTTATTTTTGCAAGAAGAATAAGAGACATGGGATATTTTTGCTCTTTCCTTCTAGCAAACAAATGTCTTAGTAATTGGAATTTTTTGTAGGGTAGTTTGTAA
This sequence comes from Coenobita brevimanus, assembly GCF_032717465.1. Taxonomy (NCBI): domain Eukaryota; kingdom Metazoa; phylum Arthropoda; class Malacostraca; order Decapoda; family Coenobitidae; genus Coenobita; species Coenobita brevimanus. Next base: position 1,789,271 of record NC_137016.1, on the reverse strand, counting down.
CTCTTAACCCAAAAGTGCAAGAAAAGCAAGGCTCAGAATTTAAAAAAAAAATTGAAATAACATATCCGTCGTAAATTAAATAAATTTTGTAGAAAGAACCGGAGCCATTTGAAGATTTTGCATTCTTATTTTCTTGTTCACTGTGCAAAATTCTCAGTTTCGACAGAGAACTGACCGTAAATTTTATATTCTATGTCCAAGAATGTAAGACCGACAGGAATTAGAGAGAACTAGGGATAAGAGTCAAAAGCAGACTCACGGTTAGTCCTCTGTCGTAACTCCGATTTGTTTCTACAGGATAGACGCGAGAAGTCGAGTGGAAAATGTATCTCGTTATTCCCACTAAAGCAAGTCATAGTTAGGACAGGGAATAGAATGTACGTTTGTTTGGGAATTCTGGTCAGAAAAGGCAAAAAGCAGACTTTGTTCATCTTACCTGCCTTGTCCTGGTCGTTGTGTCTTATAATTATGTCCTGGGATAATCTCCAGTTCTCTTATAGTATTTTTTTCTTGCTGTGTCCTGCTACTCTATGGCTACCGAACTATAGGCGCCTTTAACACTTAACAAAACGGGTCACACAGTGATGAATAGAAGTTTATAGTTACTCCTGTACTGGTAGAAACTTTTATAGTCGAATACAAAGTAGAGTTTAAAGAATTCACAGGAGTACTATAGCAAAGCTGAATCTATAGTGCTAGTGAGTAGGTTTGTGACAGCAGCATGCGGCCTGCGAGTGAGTGAGCGAGCGAGCAAACCTCAAGCACGGAGCAGCCTACACGTGTTGACTGTGGCGCGGGTACACCACGACTGCCACCGCGGTCACTGTCTGTGCCTGCCTCACCCACCACCACCACCACCACGACAACGGTCATTGCCAACGCCTGTCTCACCCACCACCACCACAGTCACTGCCAATGCCTACCCTACGTGCTACCACCACCACCACAACTGACATGGCCAGTGCCTCCCTTACCCACCAGCAACACAACCTCTATCACCACCACCACCATTACCACAAGTACCGCCAGTACCTGCCTACCCCACCACCATCACCACTTCCCGCCTGCTTCATCCAACACTCACCATCCCTCAAACTTTAACCTGGTCATTCCCGGCAACTTTTTTTTTTTTTTAATTATCTCCTGACAATTCTTTCCAGCTTAGAATAGAGTTTTCAAACCTGAGGGGATAGATATAGCCTAAATAAACCCCCTCAAGCTAGAGACCTTTCGAAAGCTGTATAAAATTGACTGGTGACTGCAAGTATAAGAAAGACGTCACCCAAGAACCAGGGGTTAAAAAGCCATTCTAACATGAATATCGTGTTCAGGAAGTGGGAAGAAAATAACAAAGAAATTCTAATGAAAGCTAAAACTGGCCTGCAATAACCAAGTATTTGACAAAACAAAAGAGAACGCGTTTGATCATAAACATCATTTAGATACTATTGCCCAAATTACATGATTTGTCCCCCACGAGTCCGCTGCATCTCTTTTTCGGGTTTAGGAAACGCAGTTCTATGTGAATCGTCTTGTCTGTGAGGTGGAGCCAAGGATTTGAGGTTGGAATGACGAGTGAATGGATATGTGGTCCATATCACTGGACCTTCTGCTTGATGATTCTTCAACCTTTCTGCTTTCCTTTTCTTGGTTTTGGAACACTCCAAGCCCACATTGCACTAGGAAAAAAGTTCAGGTAGGGAGTAGCTGGATGGTTAGGCTGAAGTTTCGCTTCTCCTCTTAACCTTCAGTAACGCTTAGCATGATCATTGTAATGGCTTTAGTTAGTTAAACAATTATAACTCCGCTCACCTACGGTGGAGGAGACAATAAGTGACTGTTCTGTCCGTCCGTGCACGTGTGCGTGCGTGGATCCGTGCATTTGCAACACTCTTGTGGGCGCGATATCTCCTGAAGCTTTTGACGAATTTCCACCAAACTTTTGTCGGTGTTGTAGTATGAGGAGATGATGAACTGATTAGGTCAGTTAGGTCAAGGGATCAAAGGACAACGTTATATGGGGTCATCTTAGTTTATCCTTATGGGCGCGATATCTCCTGAGCCCCTTGACGGATTTCGACCAAACTTTTTTCAACGATAGAGTATGAAGGGACGATGAACTGGTTAGGTCAGCAAGGTCAAGGAGTCAAAGGTCAAGGTCATGTGAGGTCGACTTCGTTTACCCTTGTGGGCATGATATCTCTTGAACCCCTTGACGGATTTCGACCAAACTTTTTTCAATGCATGAGTATGAAGGGATGTTGAACTGGTTAAGTCAAAAAGTTCATGGAGGTTGAATGGCGAGTCCGAGCGAAAGATTTGGCTAAGGCATAGGCTACCTAGCGATGCTTTGTGTCTACCGCTTGGGGCCCGAGTTCTCAGTGTTTCATTTTAACTAGCCGCTACTTTTACCTACCCAGACTAAATTAATTTCATGAGCTAACGAAGGTTCTAAAGGGGAAAGGAACATCGGCACCCAACGGTACATTATGAAATATATAGATACAGAACAAGACACTGCACTGGTAGGTAAAGCAAGAGAAATGTAATCAATTGTGGCTAAGCATATACAGTAAGACATTAAAAAAAAAGAAGTTTACGGAGGATGAAGTTTGTGAACTCAACATGACACATATTACAGCTGGCAAAGGGTAGCCCATGCTGAGTCTAGAAGCTGGGTGAATCGAACCAGTGGCTGATAGAAGAAGGCAGGTGTGGGACGGAAAAGTCAGGACATTTTATCTTTGCAGATTACGTAAAGCATCCAACCCCTTACTTTTATATTCCTGTAACCAAAGCGTCAACCTCAGTACAGCTTCAGAAATACTGACAAATGAGAGAGAGAGAGAGAGAGAGAGAGAGAGAGAGAGAGAGAGAGAGAGAGAGAGAGAGACCGCAATTAATCAGTTCAAAGTTGAAAATGAAAGTTACATATCGCCGTAAAACTTCGTCAGAAATTTAGTTAGATCAGAGAGCGAGAAACGTGTTGCTCAGTCTTTATTTCAGTTAAACATTTTTTTTACCGGTACGTAAAAATAAACCCAGTCTTCATTAGTGAGGATAATTTAGCTTTTCACGAGCAAGATTAACCTTACTCATCACCAGTAATGATAATTTTGTTCTTCACCAGTGAGGAAAATTTCGTTCTTCAAAAAGTAATGATAATGTATCTTTTCATCCGTAGTTATACACTATTTTTTGAACACTAAGGATAATAATGCTTTTCACCGACAAGGAAAATTTAGCTCTTCACCATTAAAGATAACTTCTTTCTTCACCTGTAAGGAGTATCTTATTATTCAGTAAGGATAATCTCACTCTTTAACAGTGGGGACAATTTCGCCCTTCACCAGTAAGGACAATTTTGTTCTTATCCTTCCTGGTGAAGAGCAATATTAGTTTTACTGGTGAGGAGCAAAAGTATCCTTATTGGTAAAAAACAAGATTCTTCATACTGGTGAGATGCAAGATTCATTTTGTTTTTACCACTAAGGAATATACTCTTCTTCACCAGTAGGAATAATTTTGCTTCTCACCAGTAAAGACAATCTTGTTTTTCACCAATACTCATAATTTTGCTCTTTTACTAGCAAAGATAAGATTACTCTTTACCAGTAAGGATCATCGTTCTCCTCACCAGTCAGAAATATACCGCACTTCACAAGTAAGGATAATCTTGTTTTACCACCAAGAAGTATATTGCTCGTCACCGGTAAGAACAATCTTGCTTTTCGCCAATAAGGATAATCTTGTTTTTCACCAATGCAGGGATATATTGCTCTTCACCAGTAAAGATAATCTTGTTTTTCACCAGTAAGGATAATCTTGTATTTCACCTGTGAGGAGAAGCTTGTTTTTCACCAGTAAGGATTTCATGCTCTTTACCAGTAAGAAATCTACTGCTCTTCACCAGTAAAGATAATCCTGCTTTTCACCAATAAGGATAATCATGCTCTTCAAAACAGGGATAATCTCACTTCTCACCAATAAGAATAATATTGCTCTTCACCAATAAGCAAGGATAATCTTGCTCTTTACCAGCAAGGACATTCTTACTTTCCATCAGAAAGATTAATTTTCCTCATATATCTGCCCTCTCGAACTATGAACGCTAACCCTTTACAATCGTCACTAAAGGAATCGGATCTATTGGGAATGTGCAAATAATTTCATCACCCACGCTACGCCGGTCTCCTGTAAGCTGAGTAAAATCATCTGATGGTCGAGAGAGAGAGAAAAAAAGGCATAATTCTACTGCAGGAGATGATAGTAATTGATCTAACCTCTTCTACAAGGGAAGTCTCCTCTAAGCTGAGTAAAATCGTCTGGTGGTTGCTAGAAAACGAATTAAAAAAAACGTCCTTGCGCAGAGGGGTTTATGGGTGATGACGGAAGAGGAAATGTTTTTGTTTTTTTCGTCGGCCGCGGCAGCAATGGCAAACTTAACCTGTCATATATATTTCATCCATATTCATGCCGGGGAAAGCGAGGGATTGCATTTCGCTTGACATGCATATACGCATACCAATGATACCGGTACGCATCGGGCAAAATAAAGTGCAAATATGTTTCGTGCTCTCGTGCATTTTACGCCAGGCCGGCACCAGTCATGGTCCCTCACTCCTACAACGTTCTATTCAGTTTTTTTTTTTTTTTTTTTTTTTTTTTTTTGGTAACTGGTGTCCAGCGCTAATCCTTTCAGAATGATGCCGACATTAATATCACTCATTATTATTATTATTATTATTATTATTACTATTATTGTTGTTGTTGGTATATATATATATATATATATATACACACACACACACTAGTCACCATTCTTTCGATATACAGTACGAGTACACCATAGCTCTGTCCATTTTCCCCTCTCTCTCTCTCTCTCTCTCTCTCTGTTATGTTTAATTGCTGGTGAGGAGCGCTGATGCCCTTCAGGCGAGTACGCCCTTTCTACAGTTAATTTTGTTTTCCTAGCTCCACACGCTTCAGTTCAAATTTAGAATCATTTCGAGCTGAAGGAGTCAGATATAGCATTCTTGAATGCTAACAGTAAGTCAGGTCTTCCCTATTCTGAATAAAGGTATCCAGTGATAACCAGAATAAGCCTGAAGAAGACGACATCGTTAGAAAGAGGTGAAAAGTTAGCGTTAGATCAAGTATCGCGGTGAAAGGTGACTCGTGTGGTGTGATGTAGTGTGTGACTGGTGTGGTGATGTGGTGAAAGGCAGCAAGTGCGGTATGGTTTGGGGTGACATGGTGTGGTGCGGTGGAGGAGAGTACCTCGTGGGGTGCGGTGTGCTGTGGTGTGCTGAAGGGTGACTGAAATGATGTTATGTGGTGTGCTGTGCTGTGTTGTTCTGGAGGGTGACTGATAAGATGTGGTGTGGTGTGGGACGGTGTGGTGTGCTGGAAGGTGACGGGTATGACGTGATGTGGTGTGGTGTGGAAGGTGTCTGGTGTGGTGTACCGTAGTGTGGTGGTAAGGGTGAGTGCTTCAAGAGGGGTACAGGCAACAAGTAGGTTGTAATTTCCACGTGAGCTGTGCCAGGGAGTTACAATGTGGTGGTGGTCGGGGTGTTAAGGGGGAGTCACAACCGATTTTTACATTCTTACATTCTTTTCCCTTTTATTTTTTATTTTCTTCTCTCGTATTATTTTCATTTTCACTCATATTGTATTCTCTTAAATTCTACTCATACTTTATTCTCTCCTTGTGCACTATCGTATTCTCTTTACTACTTCTAATAGTGTAGTCTCTTTTCTTGTACTCATTGTATTCTTTCCACTTTTACTCCTGTTGAAGTCACATTCTTTTACTCATATCGTAGTCTCTCTCCCTCTACTCATGCCTTATTTCCTTCGGTTCTTCTTATATCGCATCCTCTTCCCTTTTGCCTTACCTCTCCATACACAGTACCTTCTGTTCACACTGATATTACTCTCTCTCTACACTTTCCTTCTTCATTCCATTTCTCTTTCAGCATCGTCTTATATTCTTGATACCTGTCTTCCTCTGTCCAGGTGTCCCTTACTCATGTCTTAAGTTCGTTTTCTCGTCGGTTAAGAAAGCTCCCTGAGATCTTTTCCTCAGCGACTTATTTTGCTTATTACATCATACTGTCCTTCTCCGTGTAACACAAAGCATTTTAATATCGAAATTCTCTGCATGGAAAATGAGCAAAAGGATATTACATGGTCGCATCCAAATATAAGTCGCAAAGGAAGAGATGCTAGGGAGCTTCCATAGCCGACCAGAATACCAGTCATATGCATAATCTCTGCAGTCTACCTTAATTCTGCTCCCCCCACTGTCTTTTTCCCCAGAACTTTTCATGTCTTCCTAACTTTGTAAAGTAACCTACACCTTTCTCTCATCATTTTCTGTTAATCATTCTTTTTTGTTTTGTTTTGTTTTCCTTACTCTACTGACACATCTACGTTATTCTCTCCACGTACAATCTCATCACCTGCCTTCCACTTTCCTTTAAGTACCCATATTTGCTCTGTTCTTTCCATATAACCTTTTCTCCCATGTATACTGTAATTTTTCCTCCTCATCATCATTTTTGGCACCTAACACTCCTCTCATCAATCTTTACTACATCATAACAATCATCACCATCATCATCAGCATCACCCAGTTATATAAGAGTAATAAACAGTCACGTTGAAAAGAAAGCATCTCATTATTCCAATCAGGAGGGTGGCGGAGATCTCATTACCGCCTCGCAGCTGCTGTCAAGAGGGGAAGGGGTGTCGTGGTGGTAGGGAGGGTGACGGTGGAAGAGGTGATGACAAAAAACTAAAAATATATATATATAAAAGGAAAGAGCCACTGAGTTATGAAAAGGAAGAACACTGAAACATGACATATAGAAGTGTGTGTGTGTGTGTGTGTGTGTTAATAATTTTTATAACTTAACAGCTATAGCCGTGCACAAACAGAGTGAAAGATGGGTCACTTCTCCAGTGGCGGAAAATTGAATGTATCCCTCAACCCTGTGAGTGATATAACCTTCTGAACCTGTAAGACATGAACTGAGTGTGTATGTCAGAGCTGCCCACTCATGCTAGGCGTGTGTACAGTACAATCCGGCCGCTGAAGTTCTTTCCTTCATGATTGTGTCAGACTTATACTCCGATTATGATGATTTCAGATTCACTCTAGGCAGTTTACTTTATACCTACTGCTGTTCAGTGTAGAGATAATTACACTTAGGCCCGTACTCTCACCGATTGAGGAGGCTCTCTTAGCACCATTTCCTTACCGATTTATTTTTCGAAGCGGATGGTTGATATAATTTTGCACGTCACAGTTACGGACGAGAGGTTAGTAAGTTGTAATAAGCAAAATAAATAGCTTATGAAGACGTGTTAGGGAGGTTCCTTATCCGACGAGAATAGGGGCCTTAGATCGAGGTAACTTGTGATTATAATATGTTTATTCCCAGGCAATCCTCACCACATTATACATTATTTCGTCGTCCATTTTTATGCGTGTCGTTCACAGGCTTATTCTCACTCACTCGTTTCTGCTGCATCACGTATGTCCAGAAACATCACATTACTCTGCACATGTCGTCCTTCATTTATTCCTATCTAACTTGGCCTAACATTGCCATCTCTCCGTCTTGAATGCTGAGTTGTAACAGATGATTAACACTAGAATACGGTGCCAGTCACAAAGACGTTCTATGTAAAGGACGTAGAGCCGTACTGTGGTCTTTTTTTACCATTATGCTACGTGAAAGAAGCTGCAAAAAGATGAAAATCTGGACCAAGTTAGAATTTTAAAAAGTACAATCAATATTCGCCCAGGATGTCCCGAACAAAATGATTCCTCTCACTTATTTTGATCATGTGTGAACCAGCGACCCTCCCTCTAATGGTGATGACGCTGCCGACTCCAGTATGCTATTTTGATTCATTGGCCATGCTGAAGTAAATGATAATGATCAAAGTGGTAACGATGATAATGGCAGCGACGATGGTATTGATGATGAGCATAACAAGCTTAATTATCAGGAAAGTCCACCTCTCTCTCTCTCTCTCTCTCTCTCTCTCTTTCTAACGCACAAACCAAGGACCAGAGACCCGCAGATCCATTTATAATCTGAATCACAGTGGTCCAAGGATGATTTAAAGAGGGGTCAAAATTCAGATCTGGGTCATTTGACGTCACCGGCAGTGTGTTCGCCTTTTTGGCCAGGGCAACGCCGGGTACCGCTGCAACCCAATTTTTGGGATGGAGACTCACATGACCTCCACTTCAGAAAAGGCTAAGTGAGGTTGACCTCCAAGGTCATTTGAGGTCACCGGTCGGAGGTCATTCGAAGTCACCGGTACTAATAAACAAGTGCGCGTAATTAATGTGCGTTACTCTGCGAAAACTGAAATAGAAAGTTCCTGGACCTCTTATAATCCCTCTTCAAAAGCATAAGAAGTACGTGGTCTTTCTGTAGTAAAAAGAAATACTGTATTGAACTAGAACAAATAGGATTAGAGTATACGCCTTTTTGGCCCGGCAATGCCAGGTACCCTTGCTAGTTTATATACAAAATCTTCACCCATCTTCCTATACACATGCTGACCACCGTACCACACTCTCACATTCGTCGTTTCTCACTTTATTCAGAAACTACAGCACATCTCCCTCGCTTCACTCAGAAACGACAGCACATTTCCCTCGCTTCAATCAGAAACGACAGCACATTTCCCTCGCTTCACTCAGAAACGACAGCACATTTCTCTCGCTTCAATCAGAAACGATAGCACATTTCCCTCGCTTCAGTCAGAAACGACAGCACATTTCCCTCGCTTCAATCAGAAACGACAGCACATTTCCCTCGCTTCAATCAGAAATGACAGCACATTTCCCTCGCTTCGGTCAGAAACGACAGCACATTTCCCTCGCTTCGGTCAGAAACGACAGCACATTTCCCTCGCTTCAATCAGAAACGGCAGCACATTTCCCTCGCTTCAATCAGAAACGACAGCACATCTCCCTCGCTTCACTCAGAAACGACAGCACATTTCCCTCGCTTCAATCAGAAACGACAGCACATTTCCCTCGCTTCAATCAGAAACGACAGCACATTTCCCTCGCTTCAATCAGAAATGACAGCACATTTCCCTCGCTTCAGTCAGAAACGACAGCACATAACCCTCTGCTGTTTAAAAACGACAACGCATGTCACTCACTTCATTCAGAAGGGACGTCGCATTACCCCGCTGTATTAAAAAAAAAAAAAAAAAAAAAAAGATTACCCCAGTTTAACAAACGATAGCTTATTTCGCCCCTCTTTATTCGGAAGTGACAGTACACCCTCTCGTTATTAAGAAACAACAGCAGTCCCTCTCTTTATTCAGAAATGACAGCACATATCCGGTGCCTCACTCAGAAGCGACAGCACATTTCCCTCATCCAATTCAGGAGGAACAGCACATTTATCCAATGGGCTATATTAAAATGACAACACATTTCCCCTAAATATACTTCGGATACATTAGCTTTCCTCTGTTTTTGTTCAGATACAACATATTTCCCTCCCCTTCTCCCCAGCACCCCATTCCTCACTCGTTTTCCCCCAAGTACCAGACTGCGACACTCTTGTGATGGCGCTGTTGACTCTGCCGACTCCAGAATTCTCTTTTGGGTCCATTAGTGAGGTGAGGTCCAACAGGTCTGGGGTGGGGCGGGGCGGGGTGGGGTGGAGTCAGAGGAAGCAAACAGGGCACAGACACAGGTAATTGCTTTTGCCTATCTTGATTTTAACATAGTTTTGCACGATTTGTTTCATTTTGACGTGAATTTTTATTGTTACTTGTTTTCTTTTGATTAACTTGACTTTGCTCGACTTGATTTTGCTTCAGAATTTTGCTTGGAAATTTTGCTTCAATGTTTGGGTTTATTTGAACTCATATCCTTACTTATTTTCCTTCAATTAACCTGGCTTTCCTTGATTTGATTTTAATTTAACATTACTTATTTTGGCCTCATTTGAATTTCTCTCCTTTAGCATCATCCCTCAGTCCCCTTTGATTCACATGATTTTAGTTGACTTCATCTTCTGGATTTATATTTCCTTGAGCCTGTATGCTGTAGGACCCTGACTCACATGCCTCTGATTGATTTTTTTTTGCTTGCCTTGCTTCTCTTTGCATTTATTTTCATCCGTAATCCCTTCACAGCGAGAGGGTTGGGGTGGAACGGAGGGGAGGGAGGTGTTAGAGGGAGCTAGTGATGGAGAGAAATTGTTCGCTTCTGTTTCACTTGATTTGTGCTCGGCTTTTTTCTTAGTGACTTAACCTCTTGACTGCTGATGAGCGAGGGTCCTATTCCCAGTTTATGATGTTTGTAGGAAAGACACTATATATTATAACCTTTCGCTACAGAATGTCCTTCCTAAAATGCCTAAAATCGTCGAACTTTAGCAGGAGAGAGAGAGAGAGAGAGAGAGAGAGAGAGAGAGAGAGAGAGAGAGAGAGAGTGTTGATGTCGTAGCAAAGGGGTTGGTGGAAGTTATTCTTTATCCTTTCAATCAAAAAGACCATATCTAAATGACTAAAATCGTACAGAGGTAGCCAGAGCAAAATGAAAAGTGTCCTCATCGTGCCGAGAGGATGGAAGGCAATATTCCTGCAATTTCGTGTCCCGCTCTCCTTCCCTCTCCCATTGACTGTTCATCACCTTGCAGCGAGAGGCGTGTTTGTGTCACCCGGGACGAGACAACGTAACGGGTACATGTGTCGCGTTTATAGATGTCAGGTTATGAAGAGTCAAGGGGCTATCGAGCATTTTTAGCACGAGAAGTCTCCCTTAACCTCTTCAGTAGTAGCATTTTTTTATTTATCTTCTCTGTAGACGATTTTATTCAGCTCTCGAGAAACATCAACAGCAAGGTTTATATATGACCTTCAAGACCACCTTTAGCACTTGAAGGCTCTAGTAAAGTGAATAAAATCATTTGGTGGTAGTACAGTAGGAACAAGCAAAAAACTGAGCTGTTAAAATGAATAATGAAAGAAAAAGGCTTGTCATTCAGTAGCAGGGAGAATAATGGAGTCTCCTTGAAAGTTCTTTACCACAAAAGATCTCTCTTAACGTGAGAGAGTTGTCTGACGATAGTAAAATGGGGAAAAAAATAACCATAGTGAAAACGTTTATAATGAAAGGAAAGCATTCGGAAACCGAATGCTAATCGCCCGCCAGAATATGATGTTGGCGAAGTCCATGATTTAGGCCATATCCTGATACCATAAAGGTTTCATGATACCATAAAGGTTTCATGTTGATAGCTCAAGCCGTTCACGAGATATAATGGTGCTAAAGGCGGGCGATAAAAACTAGTTGAGCTTTGGCATGCATTTTGGTGACCTTGACCTTGAATCCAAGTGCCCATTTTCGAATTTGTCCATGATTTTGGCCATATCTTGATAACCTGAAGGTATAGTTCAAGCCGTTCAGGAGATGTTATAAGAACACACACACACACACACACACACACACACACACACACACACACACACACGCACATCTCGTCCTTCACTTTTCCCTTCTGCTCCTGTGTTTCCGCCCCGTTAATGCACACCCCAGATGGCTCCTGAGAGGTGGGAGGTCAGGGTGGGAGAATGGGGGTAAGGGCAGGGTAGGGGAACAGACAAAGTGGGGAGGGGGGGCGAGTGAAACTGTGAGAGATGCGAGGTGTTAGATGAGGGGAGGGGGGTGAAAGGAAAAGAAGAAGAGGTTGGGAGTGGGGGAAACGGAGTGAAATAGGAGAAGGGGGATGAAGGGAGATGAGATAAGAGTTGTTGTTATGGAAAGAGGAATGAGGGAATAGGAATGAGAGGTGAGAGTGAGGGTGGAGGTGAGGAAATGAGGCTGGAGGGAAGAGGGGTAAAAATGAAGTGTGGAGATGAGGGCAGAGAGATGAAGCGTAAGGGGTTAAGGATGAGGGAAGGAATGGCGCGGGAAATGGAGAATCGAGATGCGTCAGACGTATGAAGGAAAAGTGATGTAGGGAAGGAGACGAAGACAGTATAAATTGTGAGGGGTGAGAGGAAGGCTGTAAGAAAAGAAATAACAAAAGAGGATCAAGGAGTGGAAGAAGTATGAGGGTAACGTAAAATATACGGGAGAGGACAACAAGAGAGTAAAACTGTGAGGGAAGAGAAGTGAGGGTTGAGGAGAGAAAGGCGTGTGGGAAAGACGTGTTGGGAAGGCACTGACGGAAGGGATGAGAGAAGAGGATCAAGGCAAGGAAGAAGTGTAAAGACAAAGTAAAAATGTGGGAGGTAGAAGACGAAGATGGAGTGACCCTGTGAGGGGAAGAAGGTGAAGGGTGAAGGATGAGGGGAGAGTGAGATGTCAGAACTGAGGGGTTGGAGAGGAGAATCGAAAAACGGAAGGCGTGTAGAGGAGCAGCAAAAATAGAATGGGGGAGGGGGAGGGAGGAAATTGGTGAGGGGAAGTCTAAAAGGTGAAGGGGTATGAAAAGAGTTAGGAAAGAGAATAGGGGTATAGAAATTTTTGCAAAAGAAATGTATCATAAATGCTTCCACCTTTCTCTAAGTTTAGTCTACTAGCAAAATGACTTCGTTATTTTTCGTTTAGTCTCCCAACCTCTATACGATTTTGTTCACATCAGGAGGGCTTTCTTACAATGAAAGGGTTAATGTTCCAAGAAAAAAATACTCCGCCGCATAAACCGCCTGGAGGCAACAAAAAGAATATACAATGGGCTTATAATGAAATGGTTACGATGGATTTGTACTCTCCCGATCAAATATTCCTTGACTCTTTTGGGATTCTTGACTACTGAAAATGAAGCTCCAACCCACCTGATTATTGCTGATTGGTACTGAAAGATGTTTAGATTCGATACGCACTAAGACAATATAGAGGTACACATGACAGCAACTGTGCTTTCAGTAGCGAGAACTGACAGTAAGCATGTAAAATCAAGGACAAAAGTTCGCATACTATTCCACTGCGTCCACTTAAGAAATGTATATGCCCGTCACTTTCCTCCATGACGTATCATCTGCGGGAAGAGAAACATACCAGGTCTTTCTATACCCAGGGATATTTACTACCGGGAATGAAGTGTTAGGCAATATTTTTCTCCTATTGATGTTGTAGAATTTTAAGTTATTAGATTAAGTTAGCATTATTTTTAAGAGAACGTCTGTCGTACCTTGTTTTTGCTATCTCCGAGCGATTTTAAGCGGGTCAGCATATGTTTTTTTGAACTGCAGTTATTAGATTTAGCCTTCACTAACCCATTCACTACACTCACACACACACACACACACACACACACACACACACACACACACACACACACACACACACAAACCTTCTACATCCAACAAGAAAATGCAGTAGATATCCTCGAGCTCAAGTGGTTAACTAAAAGCTACGGTACAGTTCCCATTTCTTCTCATTCCTGGCAGTTTTCCCTTCTTTCGCTTCTCTCTACCTCTCCTTCTCATCTTCCTTCCCCTCTTCTCATGCCTTCGTCTGTCCCTCTCTTTTCCCTTTAATATTATTCTTCCTTCATTCCCACCCCTCTTCCTCGCCCTCCCCTTCTCATTCCTCTTCTCCCCTATCCTTTTCCTCCCTCCTTTTATGTTTTCTTCCTTCCCTTCCATCTTTCCCTCTCCATCCCTTTCGTCTCCTTCTCCGTCCCATCCTTTCATCAATGTCTGCATTTATTTTTCTCTCCTTCACCCCTTTCCCTTCCCTTCAGAGAGTACATTTTTAAGTTTCCCCTCGCTCTTCATCAATTTTTCTCTTTTCACACCTTCTCGTTCTCCACCTTCTCAGGCCAAACTAAGCTCTCGTCACCTAGAGTCACCCCTCTCTCCCTTTTTTTTTTTTTTTATTGTCGCCAGCCCCCCTCACCAATACTTTCACCCTTCTCCTTTTGCTTCTTTTCTTTACAATGTTCTCTCTCTCTCTCTCTCTCTCTCTCTCTCTCTCTCTCTCCATATACAGTATATATATATATATATATATATATATATATATATATATATATATAATGAGTCAATGAAACCGCACCAGTAGGTTATCTGTGGTTTATTGTAAGTAAAGTTCGACATAAGTAAATGTAGTTCACACAATGCAGCCATCAGTATCTCTTACAAGTTTAAGATAGAATAAGAGAGCAAAAAATTCATTAACAAAAACCGTCATCAGTGCATTTGTGGCTTGACTCCTAGGCAGGCAATTCCACACTACGTGTGTCAGTCTGTACGGGATGTGGCCACCATTTGCAGACCTGCAAAATGTAATCGTACATCTCATACTGGACACCTGTTCACTTGGTGTGTACTGTGGAAGCCTCTCCCACTCTTCATGCACTACTTGGATCAGTTGTCTGTTTTGTGGTTTGGGGTCAAGCGACGGTAGGCACCTGACCCCAAACACATGTACTATCTGGTTTAAATGAGGTGATAAGGCAAGAAAGTATACGACTTTAGGCTCTATAAATATATATATACTCGTTCTAATATTCTCTTCCTTCCTTTTCTTCATCAACATTCTCCTCTGTCATCTCTTCTCCCACTCCAGCCTCTCAACTGTAGGCCTACTTTCCACTCCCTCTCATCATTTCATCTCAGCTGCTCGCCCCCCCCCCCATCTTCCCCAGGCCGATTCTCCACTCTTTCAGTCTTCTGTCCAATAGACGTGCCCCTCTTCCAACTACCATGTTTTCCTGATCTACCTATTCTGCCTTGTTTACTTTTCATCCAGCCTCACACTCATATTTTCCATCCTTCCCTGCAGTTCCTCATCCATATTCGGAACGGTCTGTTTTTCATTTTTCCAGAGTACTCACCTGTTTCTTTTCTGCTTTGCTAATGCATGAAGCGAAAAAAAAAAAAAAATCCTTCTACCCGGTGACGTGTATTTTGAGTTACATTCTTGCTATCACCAAAGGATTTCATTCATTTTAAAAAGGAATATTAGTAGTGAACAGGGTAATGAAGACCACATCCCACTTATCTAGTGTGAAGTCTCTACTAAGCTGTGTAAAACCGTCTGTCGGTATCAATAATAAAATAAAATGTCATTGGACCCAAGGGGTAAAGAATGATCCTGGGGAAGTGAAAACCTTTGGGAACACAGTGCCAGAGTTAACCGGTTGAAGGACTGAGAACACAGGTTTGCACAAGAGAAATTAACAGAATATGGCCTAATGTAAATAGCCGGGCGTTGCGTGGCCACCGCAATGGAGAAGGAATGTTAGAATCAGAATTTTATTTTACATTATTTTAGTGGTTACTTTTCTCTATGAAGTCCAATATACTTAAAATAGTGTGGTTGACAATACACAGAAAAGTGCTGCGTTAGCATAAAACTATACAATGAGATTTGAGCAAAGAATGACTTTCAGCTATTCACCTACACTGAAATTCTTTCTGCCCCTCCCCAAGGTTCTGCCCCACTTCTTTAGGTCTTCCCCTACCTAACAAACTCTTTACCTTACTAACTATGCCTCTCAAAACACCCACATCACGCTCGCTTAACTCCTCTCTCGTAGTTCTCTTCCCATCTAATGCAGATCTTTTTAGTTTCACTCCTTCAGCTGCTCACCCTCGCTATAACTCTGTGAGCACGCTGACATCGTTACTCTTTCATTTTTTGCTGTCGTTAAACTTACCTTAAGAGAGAATCCTGTTTCATCCTTCTCTCTCTCTCTCTCTCTCTCTCTCTCTCTCTCTCTCTCTCTCTCTCTCTCTCTCTCTCTCTCTCCAGAGACATTAACAAAGCTGTTACCCCCTCCTCCCAAATATTCGAATATTCTTTCCCAACAAATCCTCCTTCTTGAGCCGTGCATCGCTCGTCCCCTCATGGTCACAACTTTTCCTTCACAGTTTTATTTTTACCCAGCCTGTCATCCCTGCTTCCCTTCCTTCCCTTCACTTACTCATCGATATTCCCCTCCGCTCTTCCTTCCGTCCCGTCAGCAATACCCTCTCCCTTCCTCTTCACTTCCTCTCAGTTGCTCCTCCTCACTGTTGCCCCCTCCCACACCCATTTTCTCTTTTCCCGAAGTCCATTTTCCTTTCATTTATCTTATCTTACCGAATCCCTCTTTCTAACTTATCGAACCTCTTAAATCCACTCGCCATACCTCCTCACGCCATCTCCAGTTTTTCCTTCGTTGTTCTTATTTCGGTGATTTTTTTTTTCATTTTACGCCTTGTAGCTTCTCATCCAAAACCTAGCACTTCTTCCTCTTCCCCATTCCTCATATTCATTCCCCATTCTGTCACTGTCTTGCCGAAACATCCCCCTCCAATCCTCTCGTCACATAAAAGCTTATTCTTCATAGTTCTCTTTTCACCCATTGTGGTTCTTTTCACTTCATCTCTTTCAACCTGCTCACCCAGAACTTAACCTCCCCACCCCTCTTTCCTGTTCTCCATATCCATTCCCCATATCTATTCCCCATCCTTTCGGCATCATACCAGCCTCCCTTCCCAACTATACCATTCTCCTAAGCCCTCTTACCAACTTCACCACTTCCTTTCATAACTTTTTCTCCCTAGTTCTCTACCGCTCCGGGATCATTCTCTTCATTTTAGCTTTCTTGCCTGGTCATTCATATATATCCTTTTCTCCCTTCCTGATTCCCCACATCCGCTCTCCATCCTTTCCACATTCTTAGCAATCTCACCAACTCTCTCCCCAACTAAGCTTACCTTTTATTCCCTCTTACCCAACTCCCTAGCTTCCTCTTCCAACTTTCTTCATTTTTTCCCTTTTACTCAGTGCAGGTCTTTTCAGCTTACCTTTGCATTACCTTCCTCCTCTTGCTCCCGCTCTTCCCCCACTACTTGGATCATTTACCTTTATGTTCTGTTTGCGAGTTTTCATTCCCGGTTTATTCCTTCTCCTCCTGCTCCTCACTCTCAGTCTTTGTCTCAGCTATTCTCCCCTTCCAACCTTTTCTTCCTTCCCAGCACAACGTCACTTCCATCTTCAAAGCCTCTTGTCATGGTCACCCTCTTGTTATAACTCCTTGACTCTGGTCTGGTGACGTCCTCTTTATTCTATTCCTGCCTCCTCCAAACGATTTTATTCAGCTGAAGAGAGACGTTTAGCTCTGAGGGGTTAGATATGGCTTCCGTAATATCTCCCTGATTATAGCTCCTTCCTCTTTCAATTGTTTCTGACTGCTTAAAACGATTTTACCCAGTTGAAGGGAGACTTTTTGCACAGGAAGGGTTGGATACAGCCATCACTCATCGCTTCACTGATAGAAATTCGTCTTAAATTAAATGAAGGATCGTTTGATGATAGCAGGAGTAGAATAAAAACTGACCTTCATGGTAGGGGTTCCTCTTGAGTTAAATCGTCTGGACGTAGCAAGCTTAAAATGTCTGAAATTAGTGCTTGCCTGCGAAAATTTGCGGGACTAATTAATAGCCTTTCCATTACAAAATGTTTCCAGATACCATTATCTCAGTTTCAACCCACGCTGACCACCTCCAACCAAAAAGTCGAAAAAAAAAAGTGAATTTCACATACTTTCTCTTGTCGCGATTCCCGACAATTTCGTTTCTGTCGCGTGGCGCGCGATCGCTTTTTTTTTTTTTTTTTTCTAATACCCCTTGGATGACCCCTACCTAGTGCAAAAAGAATTAGGTCGATATCTGCTACCGTTCTAGTGAAAGAAACGAACAAATAGACAGACATTTTCCCGTGTTTCGATTTCCGACAATTATGCTACCTTGAGATAGCTACCTCCCTTTCGTTGGGGGAAGCAGCCCAGGTATATATATATTATTTTTATTTTTATTTTTCTTACGCTTCCCGGACTTACCCCGATCTCATGCCAAAACAGTTAGGTCGATATCTATTCCCGTTCTCGCGAAAGGAACGAACAAACGCACAGCCAGAGACTTACATACACAGCTTGACATTATTATTTAGATTTCATGCTAGTGTACGGGTTAACGGAAACAACCCATTAAGACGTATACCTTTAATTATTTGTTTTGTCAGACGCTTTTGCTAACTTTGGCGAAACCACTTGTAGCGACAGAACATATATATATATATATATATATATATATATATATATATATATATATATATATATATATATATATATATATATATATATATATATATATATATATATATATATATATCCATGACCCTCCACACAGCGTGATTTCTCTCCTTAAGCTGAATAAAATCGCCTGGAGGCAGCAAGTATGAAATACAATGTCACCAGACTGAAGGGGTTAATATGGGGGTTTACTAACAAGAACAATAGACAGCATAGCATGTCTCATCGCATTGAAGGACTTTATGAGAAGAGAATAAATGAAATTATTACTAGCAGACACAGTTTAAGAGGTGAGATACTTGCACTGAAGTGGTTAACGAACTCTGCTAATAGTGGAGAGTTTCATTAAAATGAAATATGGAGAATAGACAGCATGGGGCTGATCAGGTTCATGAAGACTTAATTATGGGGCGTGTTGCTGTAGTTGGTTTGTTTTCATGTAGTAAATATCCCTATCTCCTTTCAGCTCGGTTGATGAGAAGGGGGTTGATGTGACTGTTAACCGAGGAGATTGAATCCAGTTTCTTAACTAAAGCTCATCGAATTCTTTTGCAATCACTACTTAATACTGAGGTTGTGAGTGTGGCCCAGTTCCCTCTGATGACAACAGAGAAACCAGAAAAATCATAATAACCAGAAAGCACTCAGAGAGCGCATAACTCCGCCAATGCTATTGCCATTAAAAAGGATCCGGATCCGGTTCCGTGAATATTGGGTCTGAATCCGGATCCACCAAAAAATTTAATCAGTTCTTTCTTGGTCCATGGCCCACCTTTCCACAAAATTTCATCGAGATTCATTTAGAACTTTTGGAGATATTGTGCAGGGATACTCCAGATCCTGGTCCGGATCCTCCTCAAATTTTAATCATTTCTTTCTTGATCCATGGCATACCCTTCCGCAAAATTTCATGAAAATCCGGTCATAACTTTTGAGTAATTCTAGATCCGGATCCGGATCTGTGGATATACAATCCGAATCAGCCCAAAAATTTAATAAATTCATTCTTGGTCCATGGCCCACCTTTCCACAAAATTTCATTGATAACTTTTGGAGATATTTTGCCGAATACTCCGGGTCCGGGTGCGGATCTGCCCCCAAATTTTATAATTTCTTCCCCGGCCCACGGCCAACCCTGGTACAAAATGTCATCAAACTCCGTTCATAATTTTTTGAGTACTCCAGCCAGACAAACGATCGCGGGGTAAAACAAGGCAGAAGTAATAAATGTCAACACAACGGATGTAGCCTTTCAGTTCGGTGATGCATTTACTCCATTTCATTCTTGCTATTTACAGATTATAATTTACAGATTATTATTACAGGTTATTGTTTACCTATTATTATTACAGATTATAAATGCAGACTGTTTCTTACAAATTATTATAAGATTATTATATTTGCGGAATATTATTACAGGTTACTATCGCTGAATATTATTTACAGATTATTATGGCAGATTATTACTTGCAAATGATTATGACAGACTTTTGTTTATTCATTTTTAAAGCATATTATTGCTACAGGTTGCTATTTACAGATTATTATTACATATTATTATTATTTACTGATTAGTTGCACAGAATTGTTATTTACAGATTGCTCTTTACAGATCATTATGACATTGTTATTATTATTATTATTATTATTATTATTATTATTGTTGTTGTTGTTGTTGTTGTTGTTGTTAACAGATTACTGTTAGAGATTATTGTAATTTACACATTATTGATTTTTACAGATTATTTGCAGATCTCTTCTTCTTCTCTTAGGAGGCTTTTTCGATCGAGAGAGGTTATATGTGGCCTTAATAATCCCTTCCAGTATCTGAATTCTCTCTAAACCTGAATAAAGTCGTAAGGAGAAAGCAAGAATGGAATACGAAAATGTGTCATCGGACTGATGCTGTTAATAAAGCTAAAAAAGGGGGGAGGGGGGCTTTGCTTTGAGGAGGACAAAAGTACACGTCAACGCAATGAAAAAAATAAAGGAAACATGTTAAGGAAGACTTACTAGCAAAATACATGTCCTTTTAATGAAGGGAGTAATGCATGCAAGTTATGAAAACTATACGAATAAATTTACGAAGTGAGTGTAGGTTACCAAAACGTGAGGGAGGGTGATTTAGAGGACAGATGAAATATGATGTATTGTAACTAAAGGGAGCTAAAGAGAGGAAGGACAAAGGGTGGGATTAATAAAGGGGAAGGTAGAATTCAGGCAAGTACTGAGAAAATGGGAAGGAAATAAACAGAGTGAACCTGACGACCAGAAGGTCTTTATATCATGGAGTCTCCGTGCCGCTCTCAGTCAGACTCGGCTTGCATGTTGTTTGAATATTGCAAAAACACTGGGAAGGCAAGGAATCTCATGAGACGACCCAGACATGTTAAAAAAAAAATCAGTCGTTTAGTATAACTCAGAATATTACCACTGCTTCTGAAATGAGTGATAAACTGACACTGACAAAAAGTATAGAAATCATAATTATGTCCAATTATCAGAGACTTGTTAAATAATACTGGAATGAGTAATAAACTGAATTAAATCCGAAAAAAAGCATAGATTATATTCAATTATCTATGGCTCATTAAATATTACCCATATGATCACTCCTGAAATAATAGCATTGGTGTTCAGATATGGTTACCTACAGTCAAAATTCTTCATTCTGTTTGTCTCTCCTCCCTCAATTTCGTCGTTGGTATTATCGACGCTTGACGCAGTGGCTTGTATCTGTGACAAAGCCCGAATTCTCGTCGGTTGTGGAAGCTCCCTCACACCTTTTCTAAGCGATCTATTTTGTTTATTATCCCTTTTTGTCATCTTAGATGTTGTATCAGTTCTTCATGCACTGCTATACCCTGCAAAAATAACGTACCAAAAGATAGTAATTAGCCATATCCAAAAATAAATCACCAAAGAAGAGGTGCTAGGAAGCCTCCTTACCCAACGAGAATACAGGCCAGTATGCTCCATTGTCCATTACGTCTCATTCAAACATCTGTAACTCCAGCGATGAGGAAGAGGCAAGGGAGGTGAACAGACTTTTGCATTTGACTTTACGTACGAGTTGGCATTTCTGTAGTGGAGGAATTATACTGTAGGTGGAATAGTAAGCCTCGTAACGCTTCTTCCTTTAGCGATTTATTAGGCATATTACACCTTGACATTCTCAAGAATGTGATCTGTATCTTTGTAATATCGGCATACTTTGCATGACATCTGAGTTTTCTCTTTTAATTCGAGTGACAAAAACTACATGACTTCCCATCGTAGATGGAGCTCCATAAATACACACAACCAAACAGTTCAATCAGTCCAAGATGTTTTTCGTGAAAAAATTATCCACCATAATAAAGATGTCTCATCCAGTGGTGGCTGTTGACAGGACACTACAGGACAGAAATTCCTCCAGAATTATCTCCTTTGTACCTCAGAAAAACCATGAGTTGAGTGAGGTTCGCCAGCAAATTCCACAGAGTCATCTATCTGCACTGAAAATTTTCCTGCCTTTTTCAGCGCCACAATTAGTTGATCCAAAATATCTAATGATATGAGATCAGTTCGACGTTTGATGCTGTTGTTAGAAAGTGGCACCGATTGAACCTTATTGACAATATCTGTTCCTCAAATAGTTTTCGCCGCAGCTACTGCTGCTAGTTTTATCACTCCTCTCAAGTATTATGAGGCTTTTTGCATTTTGCAATACGCCATGCCACTTCAGAGGACGCCAATGAAGCTTTCGCCAAAGAAAAAGTTGAGCTTGAAGGAGCATCAATCCGACTTCGTTTTACCTGTTCTTTCTCATCCTTACAGTAACATAATGGCTTTTCATCAGTGTGTGGATGAACTGAACACAAGTGACGTTTTAGTTGTTTTCCTTCATAGATTCGTCGGCGAGGACATGCAGGTACTGGACGCTCTGGGGACGGACATTCCCCTGTCTCTCTCCTACCTCAGTGAAGACTCAGGTTTATACTGCAACTGTTGTTTGCGTTGAGCCACCGTTCCCTCGGGAATTCAAACCTGAAATAAATATATATATGTCGTGTTCGCTAACGAAACGCTTTTCTTTCGAGGACAACTGAAGTTCTAACGAAACACATCTTCTAACGACACAACACAGCAATGCGAGCAAAATTGAAATACGCAGTGGAGAAATAAAATACAAGAAGTGCTGCCAAGGCACAGCAAACCCGTCCCCGGCAGTCATTTCAGAAACTCAGGTTTATACACAACATGATATCTATTCAAAGATGTACACAGCTACTTCTGATGACCACCACATTACCTGAGTGCTGGCTAGTCAGCCTTTTTTCACTAGATGTCAACTCTCTCTCTCTCTCTCTCTCTCTCTCTCTCATACATTCCTCTTAAATAACCCCATACCAACCTCTACTCTGTAACTCATATCTGACACTGTGGGGTACAAGTCATCTCATTTTCTCTACCACTGTTCCACTTCCGTCTGGCATGCAGCACCTTACTTTTTCAGACTTGCACCGCTTTCCAACTCTTCCTCTACCTCCCTTCCATGCCCGCTTCACGTGCACATCCTCCATGTTTTTCTCTCAATTCTCCGCTGTTTTCCTCCTTACCCTCCTTCACCGTCTCCCCCTCTCATTATCGTATTTTTCTCTCCAACGGCGCTGTACCTTCTCAGTTCTCCTCACCCTCCCTGTGTTCCCTCCCATATTCCATCCCCTCTCCTGTTCCATCCCTCCCCTTAACCCAAGACACCACCTCCCCAAACACACCTCTCATCCCTGTACCTCATCTTCTCGCTCCTCTCCTTTCCTCATTTCCTCACTTTGTCTTTTCAGTTCTTCTAATCTCTCCCCTTCATTCTTCTTGTTTTTATCTCAAACTTCTTCCCCTTCCCTCCCTCCCTCACCTCCCCCTGACACACCTTTCACCCCTGTACCTCATCTCCTCACTCCCTCATCTCCTTTCTCTTCTCTTCATATCCTCTCTCCCTCCTTTCTCCTGTTCTTTCTCCACAAAGCTCCTCTCCACTCACTCCAAGTTAATTTAATACATTCCCTCCTTACGAATCTCCCCTCATCCCCCTAACCCCTTCAGTCCTATGACATACTTTCCTCCTTCCCTCTTACTATCCACAGACGATTTTATTCAGCAAAGAGGCAGGTGTTAATGGAAGGTGATTGATGGAGGCTATACATACCTCCAGAACGAAGCTATTATCCTAAAGTGAATGAGCTTCTCTGGATATTGGAAAGAAAGTATAAAAGAAACATGTCCCGCACTAAGATACCTAAAGACTTAAGCTTTAACCACTTCAATCCCAGGACGTCTTGGGCTTTATATTCTTGGTAACTTCAGGTGATTATACTAAACTTAGGAGTGGTTTCTTGATCCTGAAGAGTTAGATTTAGCTATCATTAACCTCTTTATTTATAAAGGACTGTCCTAAGTTGAATAGAATAGCCTCGTAACTGAGAGAAGGTAGATTAATAGATAGACAGATTAAGAGAGAGAGAGAGAGAGAGAGGGTGAATGGGCTGGCTGGAGGGTAGACGGGTGAGCGAGAGAGACAGGGAGGGAGGGAGTCTCCCCACCCCTATTATATCTCAAGGTCATTTTTAAAGTGGCACTGGAGACTTCGCAGCACAAATTCCTTAATAGTTAAAATCATTTTCACTTTAACTTTTTCCTTTTTGTTATTTGTATCATTTTTTCTATTGGCATAATTTGCATCAGATACAAAAGGATACCGGGGAGTACTGTACAGAATAAATCACCGAGGAAGTGATGTTCCGAAATCCCGTCACCCAGAATACGACCCTCATTTTCACGACGTTTCTGGCATCGTATAACCAGTCCAGCCACTTACTGATTCATGCGTCCTCGACTCCGACAACCCCCTCCCTCTATCTCCCTCTTTCCTTCTTCCCATCTCTTCCAGTTCTCCCTGTCGACCTCCCTCCATCTGCTTTCCTTCCCTTCCCTGCCCCCTTTCCTTCTACCTATCCCCTTCCCCCTTTTCGTCGTCGCCCCACTCCCTCTACCTGCCACCTCGGCTATCTGCTCACCTTCCTCCTTTTCCCCTTCCTCAACCCCCCAGTCCTCCCTTTCTCCCTCCCCCATTCCTCCTTCTCCCCCTCCCCCATTCCTCCTTCTCCCCCTTCCCCATTCCTCCCTCTCTCCCTCCCCCATCACTCCCTCACCTTTGTCCTTTCTTTGTTCCTCCGTGATGATCATAACTTAAAACGGGAAATAGCAAGTTGAACGTGTGATAAGAGATAATGAACCAAGATAGTGCAAGTGATGTGACGAGAGACTGTCTGTTATGGAAATGGTATCCTCGGGGCAAAATTCTCATTATTCCACTGTTTTTGCTTCACACTTAGGGCATGTCCGTCACTTTCTCCCCTGACGCATCATATCAAAGAGATTCATCTATGAGCAGAAAAACATGTGAAGCCTCTCTCAGCTGAAGAGTATTAACCAACAAAGGGAAGTGAAAAGTGGAAGAGTTGAAACATTAGGCTAACTTTTATTTCCAGCGTACCAACACTGTGGAGTGATGGTGGAGGGAAGAAAGCGAGAATACACTCCGTAGGTCATACAGTCTCTCACTCTCAGCCCTCTCATTCCGAGGACTTACATTGCATTTTATTCTTGTCAGCGAAGAGATGACTTGATGCAGTTTGAGGCAGACCTCTTTTCGTGAAGGGGTTAATGAAGACTACCGTATCTGTAATCAGTCAAGTCGGAAAAGTCTCTCCTGTTGAATAAAATCGTCTGATAACAGCAAGTTACGCCCTCGTGCTCGTACTCAAGTTTTTTTCTTCTTTGTGACGTGGTGGACAAGTAGACCAGCACTAGGACAGGCAAATATATTGATGAATGTTGCCAGGTTGCAAGAGGAAAATATTTATCTCTTGTGAGCAGTGGGGCATTACCTGTTCTATATATCGAGAGTACACATTTTTTTCTTGCACTGAACTTTCATCTCTACTTTATTTGTCATTTTTTTGCCTTGATCCCTTATCCTGTGACGTTAATGTTTGTTTTTTCCTTGTTTACAGACAAGTTTCTTCAGTTAGGGAGAAAATTTTCGAACTTGAGGCTTTATTTACAATATATTCCTCATTAGCCCTTTCATAATTAGGATGCTTTCTGAATCTCAACAAAATCTGGTAGCAGCAAAAATACAATAAAAAACGTCCTTGGGCATAAGAGTAGTCAGAATCTACAACTTTGAAATAAAACACCACGAAAGGCAGAAATGAAGCATGAAAACCACATACAGAAATAGCTTATGCATAATAAAGTCTGAAAATGCTGGCAGACACAGACAGACAGACAACAACAACAACAACAGAATATTATTACACGTCCAGCATGTAAAGTAAATAAATACATAAATAAATAGGCAGAGAAAGATAGACAAAAACAGACTGAAAAAAAGTTCAATAAATAGATGGAAGACAGCCTGACGAACAATGAAAGGAGCCGATGGGACCTGGCTTCTTCTGAACTCATTTCTCACCTTCACCTCGACTAATTAATCTTACGTCCCAAGGCACCTTGAATAAAACGAAGTGGCAAGATATTTTTGGCACACTTCATTTTTTCCCCGTACTCTTTTTTTTCCTCCATATATTTCTTTTTAACTGGGAAGCTTCTAGAGTACCTTCCGTGTGACCTATGGGACAATGCTTATTACTTTTTTTCATTATTATTATTATTGTTATTATTATTATTATTATTATTATTATTATTATTATTATTACTACTACTACTACTACTACTACTACTACTACTACTGCTACTACTACTACTACTACTACTATTACTATCGGTACTATTACAACTATTACACCCTCGCACACAATAGCGTGAGACGAGTACTGTTACGCCGGGCCGCGCGCTATTGTGTGTGTGTGTGTGTGTGTGTGTGTGTGTGTGTGTGTGTGTGTGTGTGTGTGTGTGTGTGTGTACGTAATAACTCGGTATCGATCAATCCGAGTTAGATCAAAGTTGGTGGAAGGATAAAGAGCCAAATGACAGAATGAACTTCAGCAGATTTGATCCGATTTAAACAAAACTTGGTGGATAGGTTGAAGGTCGGGAAAGGAGGAAGTGACTCGAGTTTAATAACACGTAGTCAGTGGTGAAGGTCAAAGTTCGACAGTGTGTAAATGAGTGAACAGAATAATTGTTTTTATCTTATTTAGGAAGCGTTATGAGGAACACACTGAGGTGGTTTGGCCATGTGGAGAGGATGGAGGGTGAAAGACTGACGAAGAGAGTGTATGTGAGTGAGGTGGAGGGGGGGGAGGGGGAAGGGGAGGCCGAGGATGAGATGGAGGGATGGGGTGGAGAGGTATATGAGAGAGGGGGGTGTGAGTTGGGAGCAGGGCAGTGAAATGGCGGGGGACAGGGCGACTTGGAGGCGATTTGTTTGTGGCCACCCCAAACGGGATTGAGGCGTCTGGCAATAGATAGATAGATAGATTATTTTAATCACGCCTGGCGAAAATGTTGAAGGTCACCCAAGGAGCTGACCTATTATTACTGAGAACTACAGGCCAATGGTAAAGGATATTTAATGAAGTGAGCTTAAAGTTGTTATCCAGTTTAGGCCATACTTTCTGGAGGGATTCGGGGTAATTATGGGGTGAAGGGATTCGAGTATGAGAAAGTTCATCAGAGGTCAAGGCTGCAGGGCACTGTCAAATCCCTATAGCTCGAAGTTTTTATTTGATTTGTCCTAAATATGGTGGAATGATTAAGGATCAGTCAAAGATAAGGAGGTTCCACATGAAGAACAGTATGCCATATATAAAGATCACTGAGCAGAATTAATTCAAACAGTTTTGATCCGATGTGAACCAAACTTGCAGGAAGGGTTGATGGTCAGGCAAGGAAAAAGTTACTCGATTATGAGAATTAGTCAAAGGCCCAAATCACATGGCAAACTAAAAAAAAAAAAAAAAAATTGTCCCTGAGACCATATTAGCGGCGTCGGTGTTAATGTCTTGTGGGGCTTCTTCTTGGTCATTATTTTCTTTTCGGAAATATTTTAATAATCCTTCCTCTTGCTTTTTCTGTCCTCATTTATTCGAATTACGGCACAGTTGAAGTAACTCCTCTCTCTCTCTCTCTCTCTCTCTCTCTCTCTCTCTCTCTCTCTCTCCCTCTCATATGCTTTGTTCACCTTTTTGACTATTCGATACAGTTTCCTGATTTTTTTTTTTTATTCCTTTTTCAACTCTCCTCCATGTTAATTTCGTCTGCATACATTCTCTTTCTTGACTTCTCTCTACTCTCTTTAAGGTTTCTCTTCCTACGTCAGTTCCTTCTTTCTTCTTTATTTCTCTACCTCGTCATAACCTCCCACACACCACATCATGCATATTACGCTGTCATCTCTTTTGGCCATCACTTGCTTCTCTCAGTTTCTTTACCTTGTCATTCCCTTCCCAGTCACCACTTCAGACATATTATTTTTTCATCTCTTTCACAGTTTCTCTAAGTTATCATTCCCTTCCCTTTCAGCACTTTAGGCAGATAATGCTATTATCACCCCTGTATCTTATACGTATTTATCTTTTTCTTCTGCCTTCCCCTGCCTTACGTCTCTTTGTGTTTTTCTTGTTTATCGTCCAGTCTTACTTTCCAATTAGCTGCCCATACCTTCCATCTCTGCCAGACGTTCTCCCTAAAGTGATCTCCTAACTTTCACTTCCTCTCATTACCAAGTCCAAAT
Organism: Coenobita brevimanus; assembly: GCF_032717465.1. Classification (NCBI taxonomy): domain Eukaryota; kingdom Metazoa; phylum Arthropoda; class Malacostraca; order Decapoda; family Coenobitidae; genus Coenobita; species Coenobita brevimanus. Next base: position 1,761,437 of record NC_137016.1, on the reverse strand, counting down.
TGGTGTTGATTAACCTCTTCTTTTCTCCCTTCCCCTTCCTTCCTTCTCTTCGCTTTTCCTTGTTTATCTGACACTCATGTACTGAATTCTCTCTTCAGCTACTTCCTTCTCCAAATTGTCCATGTGTTTTTCTCCCTCCGTCTGCTTTTAATACCCCTCCTAAACTCTATGTCTTGTGTTAATTAGCCTCTTCTTCTCGTGCTTCCCTCTTTAACCCATCTCTTAGGGTACTTGTCTAAATGGCTTATACTTTTACCTTCAACTTAATTGCATTTTCGTCTTTTTCAGACACCCTCTTAAAGCAGTCTCCTTCTCGTATCCCCTCTTTACTAACCCTGAGTTTTATATGTCTCCTGTTTATTACCGTTTTCTCTTCGTCCTTCCTCCTCCACTTATCTCTTAATCTTCTAATGTCGTACGCCCTGCACATTTGTCTTCATTTTCAATTTTCTCCACCTCTTCCGGGCTTCCTCACTTAGGTAACATCATCTTACCTATCTCCACTCATTGTTGGGTCTAATGTTTATGTTGTAGGCTTATTAACTTCTTCGTCTATCCCCTTCCATCCATTTCCTTGTTTTCTCATTGATATCTAAAACCTTTGCATTTTTTTATCTTTTTTCCCTTCCTTTTCTCTACCTGTATTCTCATTATTTGTTTTTCCTTACTCTTAGAAGTACGTGTAATTCGTTTCACATCTCTGTATCCAGTTGCTGTGTAAAGAGCTAATATCTGAACATTTTCTGTTTATTCATTCGTATTCTCACTGCCTGTTCAACACCTATGTAAATTTTCCTTCTGCTTTTCTTTTTCTCCTCGTCTCCTTTCCCATTACTCTCATTTAGCAAGTATTTTCTCTTTGTTTCTAAGTACAGTTAATTCTTTTCTGTTTTCTATATTTTCGGTCACTGTAAAATACTAAGGGTCCCGTTTTAAGTATCATTGGAGACTTCGTAGCATTTTTCCTGTAGCGATTTATCCTGCAGATTACACCTCCATATCCTCTTGTATGATAATGTAATGCATGTCGATATTAAAGTGATATAAAGCATCACAGAAGGGAAGGTAAAGGATGCAGAATAAGTCGCTAAGAAGGAATTGCCACGAAACCCACTATGCCACATAAAATACAGCCAAACGTTCTCGCTTTACCTTCGTGTCTCGCCCCTCATGCCTCAAGTTCCCTCATGTTCCTCCGACCATTCTTCACAAGTTCTCTCCCTCTCCCTCTCCCCGCAGGCAATTAGTATTATCCCGCATATCATCTCCATTATCCCCGCGCCTGATTATAACCCAATCACATCATCAGCGTTTTTTATATCTGGGCCAAATACCGACCTTTAAACGGGTTAATCTGGTAAATTAGGGGGACAGTGGCTGAATATATGGTTAATTATTTTTTCCATGGGTGGTATCCTCATATATATTTACGATCAATTCTCTGTCGTGATTTAGATTTGAATTTACAGGAGGGACTAGAAATAAGGGAAGATTCTGTTTTCCCTTTTGCAAGAACTAGCAATAAGGGAAGATTTCGTGTTCTCTTTTGCAGGAGGAACTAGAAATAAGGGAAGGTTCTGTGTTCCCCTTCCTTTTCCTTCCGATATGACGAGATAACCTAAGATATTTTTTTTCTTGTAATTAATATATGTATTTTGTAAGAGAAAAGGATACATAGGATGAGATCAGCATTCACCTTACCCTTCTTTTGAAGGAAGTTATGACAGGTGCTTGATCGTAAATATGTTTTGAGAATCCCACCGTGCTTCATTCTGACCTCGGATGGTTCTTATTAGCGACGTTGTTGTATGTGTAACTCGTGTGACTAAGTTCGTTGTTTAGTGTGGATCTATTTATTTATGGATATGTATATGAATGTTATGAATATATCTCATGGACGCCTGATCCGGTTTCGATCAAAATTGGCACATACGTTCTATGTGAGTCTGAGAAGAAGTGATCTGATTTTGGCATAGAGCGATCAAAGGCAAACGTCACTACTCGGGCTCATAATTTAGGACGCACTTTGCTTGTGAATGCCTCATACGATTTGGATCAAACTTAGCACGTGCATTTTCTGTGGTGATAAGAATAGGTTATTCGAATTTGGTGCAGATGGACTAAAGATTAAGATTACGGGTGTGGGTCAAAGTTCAGCCGCAACGTCGCTGTACTTTCTGGACCCTTTTGGTGTAGCTGTCTGTTTAATGATGCATGGTCGTTTAGCAGTTGGAATGTTTCAGTTGGAATGATAGTCTTGTAACAGGTTCGATCTCGAAGATTCGTTTTTTCTTTCTTTTTTTCTAAGTTAATGCCAACAAGGGATGCAAACTGATCATCTACTCTCAAATATACTGGTCTACTGTAGGTGCCTTGGGGCCCCTACACTTTAAAGGGAGTGATATAGGCCTCTCTGAACAAAGAATCTCTGATGATCTGAATTAAGTGTATGATGATGGCAAGACTGTAAAAAAAGATGTCATCGTACTGAAAGGTTAATTGAGAATGTTTCTAAACCTTTCACCAAGAGAACATACGCGTAAGTTAGAGTACTCTGGAGTTTGGAGGGATAAAACAGAATTCATCATATTGAAGAGACTAATTATTGAGAATCAGCTGACATGTATACTGTTGCGGAAATGCACATCACACTCTGATTCTATTTATGACGAAATCCGTAGGTCAAAATTATTTTATGCATTTCTGTAGCAGCTCATTACTAATTCCTCCCACCAGTTTAAGCTTCCTTCCCACATCCTACATGTACTCCCCAACTCGCAAGTCCATTACACCAGGTTCGCATAAAAATACAGTGAAATCTGCTTTGATACTTTAGCGCAGTATACACGTGTACTTCATGTTTTTGTTTATTTTTTATTATACACATCTGCACTGTTTGCCATCTTTAACGAGGCTGGGCGGAGACTAGCTTTTCACCCTGTCTGTTTGTCCTGTTATTAAAAGAAAAAAACTAACGGGAGATTCATGATTAAAACTTTAGGGGGATCTTCCTATTAGCCAAAAGGATGGAATGAAGAAAATCTGGTGAAAGGAAGTCCAAGAATGATATTATGATAACCTTTCTACATATAATCCGGACACACATTAGTGGATGTGTATGCTCTTCTTAATGTCTCTCTAGTTCTTATATTGTCTAATTTTTGCCCGATGTTTCAGAGATGTTTGAGAAGGCTTGAAGTAAAAGTACCATCGGTCGAATGGGGAGAATTTAAGTGGTGGAGAGCGGACAGATAGGCAGGTGTCAGGGGTCAGGGAGTCCTGTGAAGGTGAGAATAAATTTTGAGGAAGGAAAGCGTCCACTATTTTAACTGTGTGTGTGTGTGTGTGTGTGTGTGTGTGTGTGTGTGTGTGTGTGTGTGTGTGTGATCTGTTTTCCTATATTAACGTCATGCAAAGGTAACAAATACTGGTTTGTTTTGAAAAATATGTTTGCAGATTGGCCTGTGAGGTAGAGTCAGGATTAAGGGGAAAGGTAAGTGAATGAGTCTGGCATATTTCACGAGACATTCTGTTAGTAGTTCTCCCTCTCTCTGGTGCTTTCCTCTGCCTTGCTTTCTGAACCCTCCCATCCCCAGGTGAGAAAGGGGTCTCGGTTATGATGATGATGATGAAAAAGGAGAATCATATGAAGATTTCATTAATATCTCTCTAAAGGAAAACTAAAGGTGTATTGCTCTTGTTATAAACGGAGGACGTCTGACCCTTTAACTCTTCCATTCCCTGGATATGTTACCTATTGCCAGTCGGATGAAAGTGACTGAATTAAGGGGCCCAGTTGAGTAGGTGAGTCACACACACACACACACACACACACACACACACACACACACACACACACACACAGTAAAAATAGTGGACTCTTTCCTTCCTCAAAATTTATTCTCACCTTCATTGGACTCCCTGACACCTGCCTATCTGTCCGCTCTCCACCACTTAAATTTTCCCCATTCGACCCATGGTACTTTCTATTCTAGCCACTCTCAAACATCTCTGAAACATCAGACAAAAATCGCTGGTGCAGTGGTAACGCTCTCGCCTGCCAACTGGTGGACGGGAGTTCGCGCCTCGCTCAGGTTGCGAAAAGTTTCACTGACGAAGTGGGTGGTTACTGTCCCCCTGGAGCAAGGGGACGGGTGTGTGGGTGTGTGAAGGTCACAGCCTTGCCCTTAGATCGGACTATATGAGCTCTCAGCTCCCTTCCGGGAGGGTAAAAGCGGACGATCGAGACCATCAAGTGATCCTGACCGACCCGGTGAATTACACACACACACACACACACACTTACATTCCAACATTTCCTACTAGCACCACCATCTTTACATCTGCCACACAGCTACTATTCTGAATCCCCTCCTCACCCGAACAATCCAAACTTTAGACATTTGATTCCCCACTCATCACCCACTCCTCTTCTCTCCTCCTCCTCCTCCTCCTCCTCCACTGTGCTCATCGTCTCCTCTTTCCAATTTCTTGCTTCTCTCATTTTACTTTCAGCAAAGAGGATTGACATATGAGAGTGTGTGTGTGTGTGTGTGTGTGTGTGTGTGTGTGTGTGTGTGTGTGTTTGTGTGTGTGTGTGTGTTTCAGGCAAGTCCTCCATTGCAAGTCCTCTGCTGAACAAAGGCCTCCCCAACCTTTTCCACGAATTGCTTGACTGAGCCAGTCTCTGCCACATTTTGCCTGCAAACTTCTCTATCTCATCTCTCCACCTCCTGTCTGACCTTTCTCTGTTCGCTTACAGTCTCATGAAGTCCAGTCAGTCAACCTCTTGCTCCATCAGTTATCCCATATTTTTCCTACATGATCTGCCCACCTCCATTTCTGTTCTTCTATAACTTCTGTAATGCCTTTGACTTTAGTCTGTCCTCTCACTGAAGTTGATCATTTCCTGTCTCTCGAAGATACTCCCAACAATGATCTTTCCATATCTTTCCATTGCTCTTCGTTGGGTTATTATCCTTTTTTTCTATTTTCGTATTATCCCATCCTCCTCCTCCTCTTTCTCCTCAACATCATAATCACCACTATTATCATTATATCCTTCATAATCACTTCTATTATCATCATATTCTTGTCTTTACCCTAATCCTAATACCTGCCTTCCTCATTCTCATCCTCTTCTCTCCACTCCTTCCTCCCTCCCTTGTCATCCCCTCCCGCTGCTTTCACTCTAGTCTTGGGGTTGCAATGCTCATCGACCTGCTGTGCCCCTTGAGAGCGTGGGAGGTGGGCGCGTGTAGGTCGTCAGCCAGTCAAATGAACATTCTCACCTTCTCGCTTCACTCGCCCCTCCACCAAGCCAGACTCTAGGTATATCTCGTCCCAGAGTCCGTATTTTCCTAGACGTTAGAGAGTAATAAGGTACACACAAATAGAAGTTAGTAAATGTAATTCAAAAGACGCATGAATTACCAGCAAATTACCGCGCAGTTAACAACATTTGAAGTGTAAGTTACAAATTATTATATTCAGTAAAGTGTAGTGCGGGCAGCTTCCACATCCTACCCTGCCTTTCTAGGGAGGGTCAACTTTCACTGCCCTACCATGTATTTTTTTAACACCATCCTCTCGCTCTCTTTCTCTCAATTGATAGATAGATAGAAGGATAAATAGATAGATAGACAGATGGATAGATAGAAAAACAGATAGATAGATGGATATACTGGAGCAAACACTAACATATGACACAACCCTCTCTCGATCAAATATTCAAGTAGCATAACTCGCTTCGTTCATTTTCCAAACGTACTGTCGGCATTGCACCCACATGCATACTCGTAAGAGCAAGTAACAATTTTCTGCTTGCTCCATAATTTTTATTCTCATCACATTCAACTTTCCTTCTCTTTCTGCTTTGCGGTAAGCTTTCTCCAAATCTAATAAGGCATTTTTTTTTTTTTTAACGACATTTTGACCCCGTAACTCCGATGACGTATTATGGGCCAGCTCCAGGCTGCCCTTACTGTTAGTTGCGTTTTCTTTTTGTCTCTGTTGTTTTCATATTTCATTGTGGCAGGCACTTCATCCCTTCAGAATTAACCGACTCCACCCAAACTTGGACATAATGACCAGCCTACGACCTAGTTGTGTCTGCAAGGTTTTGGTTTCTATGCAACTACTCGTTGCCTAGCAACGGCCGAAAAACTGCTTTTTCCGTACTTTTCGCGTTTTGAGCTGTAGAAGCATTACTAATGGGCATAATCTTCGTAATAGGTCAGTCCCTACTGGAAGTGTGCCATCCATTTTTCCCCCTCTCTCCTCTAGTTTTCGTGTGGCAACCTTTTCGAAGACTGACCTCAGAGTCCCTGTAAACCAGTACCGGTCTTCAAATATGCCCCCATCCCCCCCTAGTTCCCAGGGGCTCGATGGAACTGAATGAAAATTTGCATGCTTATAGGCATTGACTAATACTACAACTTTCTCTTGCACACCTACTGTATATGCTAAATTGACCAGGTCAGGGGTCAAAGGTCATCAAATGCAAAAAAATGGTGAAAATAACAATAATTATGACTATGCTCGCGCTAAATGCTAAGGTTCCCAGATTATTAAGTCAGGGTCATGATTCTTGGATGGAATTGTACTGGAGTACCTCCATACAAAACTGACATTTAGAGTCGAAACTCATTTCCAGTCGCTGGCAGCACCACCTGGAAGTTGTACTTCAGGTGGGCCATGCAGCGGATGTCAAGCTCCCTAGCTCCAAAGTGGGTGGATGGAATCGAATGAAACCTTGCATGTTCATGGAAGTTAATGAGTAGTACAAGTATACTCCGTACATGCATGACCTGCATCCGCCAGGTCAGAGGTGAAAGGTCATCAAATGCTGAAAATATGAAAAACGCCAAAATTACGACCTTTCTAGCGCGAAATGCTAAGGCTCCGAAGATTATTCAACCAAGGCTATGCTTCTTGGATGGAATGTTACATTGGAGTACCTCCATATAGAAATGAGAATGTCGAAACTCAATTCTGGTCGCTGACGTAGCTTGGTCCTTTTAGAGCTGGCCGTCGTCGCTTACCAGCTTGTTCATTTTATATTTAGCATCTCCAGCAACTCCAGACGATTATTTTAGTTTACTATAGATTTCCCGAACTATGTGGGGTTATATATATATAGCCAACATTAACCTCCTCACTAACAGAGATCCCCACCGAAGTAAACAGACGCATGTAGTGGTAGCAACATAAATTTTAAAAACGTCACCTAAATGAAGGTGTTAGTTGGGGCATTTTTTACAGACGACCAAATGAGTAAGTACTTATGTCTTGGAAGCCATATTCTCGCGAGTAGGAGGTTCCCGGGCCACTTTTCCCTAACTGCAATCGATTTGTTTCCATCTAAAGAAATTGAGTCACTCCTACATGCCGAATATGAAATCAAAGTTGCATGAACTTCAGTGAGCCTTGGCCATGAGGCAGAAAATAGTCTCCTTGGTTACTAATCAGATCTTCCCTCCAATCTGACTATTACCTGGCCGTCAATGAGCCATATTTATGGGGGCAAAACAGAGTCTCATTGGTTACAAGTCAAATCCGCCTTCCAGTCTAATTACACTTAGCCATCGGTGAGCCTTACATATGAGGTAGAAAAGAGTTTTTTTGGTCTTCAGTTAAATCCATCTTCCAGTCTGACTACACTTAACCATTACCCGAACTTATAAAAGGGTTAGGGATCTTTGTAAAATGAAAACAAATCGACTATAGATTATTTCTGCCCATGATACGACGATATTCCCTTGTATTTTGTTTATACGATCTATAATAACTAACAGGGAATTAATGACGCACGGAGAGATTATTCTTTCCCGAGATCGTCCTTTTCCATTTCATACTTTCTACCACTGGACTGATCTGGCTTTAGAGAGATTTACTGGAAGAGTTTATTGCAGAAGACTTCTGACTCCTTCACTACGAGAGGTTTTCCCAAGGTTACATAAATTCGTGTGAAGGAAGCATGAATAGATACAGTACACGTCCTCGTAGTCCAGGGATGAAAAAAGTAATGCTGAAAACGTGCCTCTGTATACAATATGTCAGTCTTCACTTGTTCGTAATGTTTTTTTTTTTTTTCCACACTACAGTTTCGAAATTCGAGGACACGAGCATCGTACAAGAGCTGCCGGAGTGGGACGCCTGGCCTTGGAGTCATCGAATAGCCTTTCCGTTCCGCTACCGGGTGGTACAGTATATCACTCAACATCATCATTCTGAAGAGATTACCCTGTTCACGAGATAGATGGGCACCCTACTAAACTGTTGATTAGCAGGAAGTTAGGTAATTAGATAGTTACGAAGACTGACACAAACATCCAGATAAGCAGACAGGTAGACAGATATACAGCTAGACAGCCAAGCAGGTAGACAGGAACACTCACGGACACTTATTTTCTGCTCAGTGGTGCCCCCTTCCTACCCCTGTATACTATTCTCAGCGATGAAGGGAGTAGGGGATGAAACGAGCTCCACCCACCTCTACCTCAGCTCCCAACACTCCTCCAAACCCGTATTCATTCCACCCCCCACCCGTCAATCTTAACTGGCACTAACATCTCAAACTGACCTCAAACTATTGGTCACACTACTATTACACAAATATAAACACTAGGATATGCGAAAGTATATAATATAACTCTCAACATGCCAGCAAGAAATTAATGGATTATGACGCTGACAGAAAAACAAAAACGTTAATAATGGCTATCCCAGGTCGCATGCGTTGGGTGCACTGTTTTCAACACAAGCATACAAAGACACACACACACACACACACACACACACACACACACACACACACACACACACGTTCTCTCCCCCCCCTTCTCTGTCTCTGCCTGTCTGTCTGTTTGTCTGTCTGTCTGACTCTCTCTCTCTCTCTCTCTCTCTCTCTCTCTCTCTCTCTCTCTCTCTCTCTCTCTCTCTCTCTCTCTCTCTCTCTCTCTCTCTCTCTCTCTCTCTCTCTCTCTCTCTCTCTCTCTCTCTCTCTGCCACTCACTTTTAATGTCAATGCCGGTCTGTAATCCCAACTCTTTAGCTGGTGCTGTCTCTATCACAATCTCTGTGTCTGTCTGTCGCCCTCGCGCGCGCACACACACACACACACACACACACACACACACACACACACACACACAAACAGTGTGAGAGAGAGAGAGACATACACATACACATACACAACACACATAAACACCCACACACGACACGACACACACACACACACACACACACACACACACACACACACACACACACACACACACACACACACACACACAAACGTACAGGCAGACGGGTCGATATGCACAGACACACACACACACACACACACAAACACGCCCACACCCACGAACGCACGCACACGCACACACGCAAAAGCACGCATGCACAGGCAACCACACTCACTCGCGGAGAAACACTCACATACGCACCTGTGCACATGCCCCCCTGTCCTGTGTGTGTGTGTGTGTGTGTGTGTGTGTGTGTGTGTGTTTGTGTTTGTGTGTGTACGCGCGCGCGCGACAGATAGACAGAGACAGAGACTTTGAGAGAGTCAGCGACAGCTAAAGAGTTGGCATTACAAACAGAGAGTGACATAAGAAGTGAGTGACAGACAAGCAGAAAGAGAGAGAGAGAGGGGGGGAAGAGAACGTGTATGTGTTTGTGTGTGTGTGTGTGTTCCAAACGCTTAAGGCCTGAGATGGCTGTTTTTGTTTTACTGTCAACGTTATAAAGCATTAATTTCTTGCCGCAGTGTGTTAATAGTTATATACTTTTTACATATCCTAGTATTTTATGTTTGTGTAATAGTAGTGTGAATAAGGCTGTTAAATATGAAGTCAGCTTGAGATGCAACTGGCAGTTAAGAATCATGGGTGTGGGGGGGTTGGTTAGTGGTATGGGAGGGAGGTGAGAGCTGGGTTAGAGGTGAATTGAGCTTGTTTCATTCCCCCCCTCCTCTCTCTTCGCAGGGTATACAGGGATAGGAAGGGAGCACCCATGGGCAGAAATTAATGCTCGTGAATGTACTGTACAAGGGATCTAAAAATTATCGGTGCACATTCCGCGTGAAACAGTCGGACACTACAAAAGGATGGATATTGCCAAATGCCAGATGATTCCACGTCATGCTGGTAAGCCTTCTATGAGGATGCACTGTTCTGCATGTTAGTCACTTTTTGTAGCCAATAGTTTCATCATGAAAGTATTTAGATGATAATGTATTAATTTTCTTGGAACATTCCGAGGAATTTCTATCATTTCAGATAACATTGGAATCTTCCTGCTCGCTTCTTTTATAACCATTGTACACTGACACATAAATAATTCAAACTGACAGACAGACTGACAAGCAGAAAAACAGCCATAAACTCAGCCAAATAGGTAGACAGATAAACACAAGCAACACATTAAGAGCTAACAGACAGACAGACAAGCATATAGTTAATGCACATAAATAATGACAAACAACAAACAAACTAGAATAAATTTACAACCTCGGCGTAAACTCATGAGGAACCATTTGTGTTGGCGAGGCGGGTCGGGTGTAAAATATTCTTGCCAATATTTGATGCTTATATTGGTTGCCGATAACGCGGGCTTCCTCACCTGCACCACTACATTGCTCCCTCACTCCTGCACTCACCATCTTCACCCACACCACTCCGCACCACCATTAAACTGGTACCTATACACCACAACACCATAACAAGACAATACAATCCTTACACACTCCTTGATCCAGAACTCAGCACCTTCACCCATGCCACCTTACACCGTCATTTCACTTGCACCTATACCTCACAACATCATAGCACTTCTTAACACCATCCTAACATTCATATTCCTCTCTCCCGCAATCAGCACCCTAAATCACACCACCTCACACCACCACACACCACCACAATACTGACGCTTGCATTCCACAACACGCACTCCACAGTAGTATCATAACGCTGAAATCTACACAATCCACAATACCTTCCGAAATTCACACTCGTTAGACTTACATCGCCACCTTCATCATCATACAACACCACAACCCTACACCTTAGAACATCAAGAACTCATTTATTATCATCTACACACTACATCAGCACATCAGCACTACACCTATATATTCAACAACCCCATAACAACACTGCAACTGAAACAATCAATAAGTAGCAATGTAAGGTACAGCGCCCTCACCTACTCCTCACAAAACCATAATACTGCCACCTATAGCGCGTTTACTCAGACCTGACAAAGATCCGTAGCCCGTTTCAGCTCAGATGATTGCCAAGTCAGATTGGAGGATTGATGTAACTATGCACTAAGACGACTTATTCGTACCTCATAACCAGGGTCCATAAATTTCCAAGCAACAAGAACTTAGAATTAAAGTTGCTGGTGTGACCGTTTCCGTCAGGTGAAAATAAACCGACTATAGTCTCGTAAAACATTATCGCAGTACCCTTAATAAGCATCCACCACATCCACCTACACTATTCACAGTTCTAGTGTCTGTTTAACATGACAAAGATCTCTGCCCATTTACAGTTTGGTTATTTAAGAGGAGCCTGTGGAGTCAATGGAGAGATAGGCTGACGAATGAGGATATAAAGGAACGTTGTGGTGTTGATGTGGATGTGATAGCAAGCGTTATGAGGAACACACTGAGGTGGTTTGGCCATGTGGAGAGGATGGAGGGTGAAAGACTGACGAAGAGAGTGTATGTGAGTGAGGTGGATGGGGGAAGAGGGAGGGGGAGGCCGAGGATGAGATGGAGGGATGGGGTGGAGAGGTATATGAGAGAGGGGGGTGTGAGTTGGGAGCAGGGCAGTGAAATGGCGGGGGACAGGGCGACTTGGAGGCGATTTGTTTGTGGCCACCCCAAACGGGATTGAGGGGTCTGGCAATAGATGGATAGAGATTAATCAGACTGGAGGATAAATCTGACTTGTAGCCAAGGAGACCCACAACTACCTCCTACATAAAGCCCATTGAATTTTATGCAACCACGACTATGCTCATCCTGCAATAAAATCAGTAGGTTTATGCAAACTGCGAGATATTTCAAATGTCAATTGCTTTGTGAGCGATGGTGTGAGTGATTGTCAAACGCTCAATTTTTCTTTTTTCTTTTTTTTCTGGAGTGGGGAGGGAGGATGATACTGACTAGCTTTCTCTCAATTATTTTCTATTCAAATGCAATTATTTTCACTTTACTTCAAGTATACTGGAAAAATTTTACAGTTTATCTAGAAGAAATCTCAACACTCTTATACTTCTTCCTCATTATATATTTCGGAATTAGACTATGAAATTTGAATTAACATGCTTATTTGTGAGATTATTTATTAATTGAATGGCCAGTGTTGCTTTTATGTATGTGGTAATATATTCTCTTACCTTTACATCTTAATACCACGTTACATTCTCAACACCACTGCGACACCAAAACAGTATCACAAGTACGGCTTTTGCAGTGGTGGTGTTGGCGACGGTGATAGTGTTTGGTTTTGACCACATTTCTGTCACCACAAGCGTCACACATCCACATCATCGCCACAGACCTACCACAGCACTGACAACCACAACACCACAGAACCACAATAGTGTCATCGCAAGTGTGGTTTTTGTGATGGTGTGGTGGTGGTGGTGGTGGTGGTGGTTTTGCGCCCAGAGGTATCACCACATTCACCAAACCTCCACACAACGACAACAGACCAGCACAGCACCACCAGTGAGGTGTTTGTGGCGGTAGATATGTTTGCCTCTGCTACCACCCTCTCATCATTCCCCACAAGCACCCTGACGACTGAATTCCAAGCTGTGGGGGCGCAGTTCCATTATATATTAGGATCTTCTTGTTACGCTCTCTTAGGCTTTATGTTTTTTCCCCTGGCTTTGAAATTATTGGTGTTATTTTGGGACGTCTTCAGACGATCTCTCTCTCACTCTTATTATCCTTCCTTCCTTTCTTCCTTCCTTCCTTCCATCTTGTTCTCAAGCTCTTTTTTTATTGTCTACATTTGAATTTAAAGGCCTCGTCCACGCCAAGTGAATGGTGACTCTGGCAGTTGCAGATGGGAGTATTGCATCACTAACCTTTATAAGTTATGGCCCACACTTGCCCACGTCAGCAAGCCTTTGGTATGGACGGGTTTAATGTTATAGTGCTTTGCTGCTCCCCCTCTTTTTCTCCTCGTTCCTCTCTATCTTCTTTTCCTTCTTTTTTCTTTTCCTCTGTATTTTGCTTTTTTTTCCATGGTCATTTCACCTGGCGTCCACCTCTCCCACTTTTCCCCCGTGTCATCCCGTCAGTCATTCTGGCTAGTTGTCCAGGAATATCATTGCAGTCCCCTCTCCCCCATCACTGCAGTCCCCTCCCTCCTCCCCTCATCGTTGCTGTGCGTCTCCCCATCGATGCAGTCCCCCCTCCCTCTCCCTTCATTGTCATTCCCCTTACCCCTCCTGTATGTAATAGAGAGAGACACACACACACACACACACACACACACACACACACATACATACGGGGGCTAGGGTACTGTTGCAGACTGGGGCGGGGGCGTGAGTAGGTGTGGAAGAAATTCGCTGTGGAAATTTAGTGAACTCAGAAAAAGGTGGAGCGAACATAGACGCCTGTGAATGCTGGGGAAAGTTTAGTTAGAAGCGGGGGAGGAAGAGGAAAGGAAGGCAGGAAAAGATGCAGGAAGGTTGATTGTAAGGAAACACTAACCCTGTGAAAAGAAATACTATTTGGAAGACTAACCATGTGAAAAGACTGATTGTCTGGCAAGACTAACCATGAGAGAAAAATTGATTTTGTGGAAAGGCAATGTGAAAAGACATTATGTGGAAAGGCTGACCCAATGAAAAGACTGTCCTTGCTTTGTGAAAATGGTGTGTGAAATGATAAATTTATGCGAAAACTGACGATGTGAAAAGCCTGGTGAAAAGACTAACTGTGTGAAGACCCGCTGTGCTGAATGATTAACTTCGCAAAAACAATATTATGTGAAAAAAAATGACTATGGAAAGACCTTGTGGAAAAAAACGGCGCATGTGGAAAGTGAATGTAAAAAACCTGAATGTGAAGAGACAGTGTGAATATGTGGAGAGGAGAGAAAATATTATAGAGCCTTATTTACATTATGATTCTGGCTCTGTCTTCCCCCAGATTTAACGTGAGCGTAGAGAAGGATGTGAATAACGATCTTCATCAACACAATCCCAATAAGATCTTTTTCCTAGGGTGAATGATTTTGCCCGTCTGTAACAAAAAATAAATAAATGAAAAACGTCATCGGGTGTAAGGAGTTATGAGGCGTATCTTAAAATCTTTATGTTGTCGACTCTTGTTTTTTAACTTTATCCGTCAGTGTAAAAATGGCAGATTCTCTCTCTCTCTCTCTCTCTCTCTCTCTCTCTCTCTCTCTCTCTCTCTCTCTCTCTCATCCTGCTTTCTATTCATCTCATTTTATCAAGGAGATGACCATATAAGCTATTCATATTTTTATTTCTTGTTAACTACAGGTAATTTGATTCACTTTAGAAATTCTCAGTAATGAAAGGAACAAAATTTACTTTTCCTTTTTCAGTATAATGATTTTTTTTTTTGCATAATAAACTTGCAGATAATAAACTTATCTTAGGGAAACTTCGAATTCATTTGGTACATGTGAATATTATTATAATTTTTAGAAAATGTATGTGGGTGTGGTCTTCGTTTGTGAGCTTGAGCCAGATTTCAAAGGATGCGCTGATGTGTGAACGATCATGTGGTTCTTTTCACTAGGTTTCTATTTATAGTTGTCCTACTCGTGTGTGTGTGTGTGTGTGTGTGTGTGTGTGTGTGTTTTAAGGGGAGGGATCGTGCCCACCCTACTTTTCATTGAAAATTAAACCTTGGATGTCACTTTCAATCCGTGTTACTACTTAATCGCATCCTGTCAATTCATGCCGATAGCGGGATAGATTCTGAGGCACACGCATGTCCATTACACCACTTCATATTTTACATGCATCACGCTTACTATGGACACCCGTTTTCCATTCGTACTTCGCCAACATAGGAGTTCTTTCTGGTTACCACGCTCCTTCCAAGAAAATCTGACTCTGCAGGATTAGTCCAATTTCCATTTCCAGTGATAAGTGGACACAATTAAGGAGTAGTGTTGACATAACTGATCAAGAGAGAACTATTCTTGATTACGTGGGAGTCAGGAGAGAGAGAGAGAGAGAGAGAGAGAGAGAGAGAGAGAGAGTGAGGGAGAGAGAGAGAGAAGAAAAAAGAACTCCGTGGGCAAAACTAATATGACTGAGATGGGGTCCTCAACAATGCAAAGCTTATTCAGACCTATATGCGTGGGAATCGCGAAATCCAACAACGTAGAAATCCACGCAAATTAGGAGAGCTCGTGGAGGAAAGAGTAGTTTCAAGAAGCAGCAGATATTTTCGTTACACATCCTTTCTCACGTTACATGAAGCCAGCAACTTCTCCTTTAGATATACGGCTGTAAATGAAGAATTCTAAAGTAAGATAATAATGGACTGGGTTAATTTGCTTTCACATATCATTCCAAACTTGAGAAGCGAGTACTGATGAGCTCAGGGTATCTCTTAAGACCCATTGTTTGCACACACACACACACACACACACACACACACACACACACACACACAATCTCCCTTATAAGATTAACAGTAAGAGCCACTTAGAGAAGTTGGTAGCCGACTTGCCGGTTCAGACGCCTGGCTGAGTTTGGATGGTTGAGAGGATAGATAGACAGACAGACAGACAGACAGACAGGCAGGCAGACAGACAGAGATGTAACAGACAGAAAGAAAGACAAGCAGACAAACAGAGTCGAATATAAGGTGAGAGGGAGAGAGAGAGAAAGAGAAAGAGACAGACAGACAGACAGACAGACAGAGACAGACAGACAGAGACAGAGATAGAGACAGAGACAGAGAGACAGAGACAGAGACAGACAGACAGACAGACAGACAGATATTGGCACTGTAAGTCAAAGATAATTAAGTTGTTAATGAATGACCGACATAAGCCCATTTGTGGTAGGGCAGGATAAAGTTAATTAACATTTGGCGAGAATATATTAAATTATGTTAAACCTCGATACATCCAGATTTATTGGAGTATTGCATTTACGTCAGGATTTGCTAGTAATAATTAGAAAGGAAAGATCAGTGGTTTCCAAACTTTTTCAGGTGCCGATGGGATAATGTTAAGTACCTGAAGTTACTGCTGATGGAATTTTATAATCATTTTCCGGTGGCACTGTTTTTTTTTTTTTCTTTTTTGTCAACCGACCTGTACAAGTCATACCTAGAGGCAATGCAAAACTAATTCCTCAGATGCTAATACGTCCCATTTACCGTAAACGCTTTCTTAAAAAAAGAATGGAACGCTCCACACGTACCAGCAAATTAGTTGTCTAGGTGTTTCTGCCCGTCTTATTTACCTTCTCTGCTTATTTTTTTTTTTTTAAACCTATTAATCATCAAGTTGGAAAAAAAAACGTAATTGGTTGCGCATGGAAGCTGGTATCTTCCATCCCCTTTTTGTGTCTCAACTTTTGACACTTCACACTCTTTTAACGTTCTGTTATGTGCATACACAACATTTTTATCTTTAATCGCTCTAATCACCCTAAATCACTAAAGAGTCATTCCAGTGATGTTGCTGTGTTTGCATTATCAAGTGAAAATGTAAATGGAGTTTACAGATGTTATCGTAGCAAGTATGGGAGGCCACAAATGCTATTTAATTTAGTTCGGGGGAACAAAGAATGAAAGAGTTTAGGAACGACTGGGTTGGACTTTAACATACATATGTAGACATTATGTAGTCATATGAGAGTCCATTTATTTAACTGAAGTGTTGAAGATTTAGACGAGCTAATTGATTTCCGAGTTGCGTATGCTCACCCAGCTATTTCCAATAATCACATATGTTAACTAAGAAGGGTTTTACGTCAGTCATGTTGTAATCTCCGTTAATTCTGCAATAACAATCCTCTCTCCCTGCTCTGATACATTTCCTGTAGGCCAGCCGCTCTAATGCTAGGCTGCTAGCACGGTAGGAAATTCCCTCAATATGAGCAACCCTTTCCCTTGACTGAAACACCGAACCAGCCTGGGTATAATTACACGTTCGATTACCCCAAACATCGGCGCCCTCAGTTAAATGGCTTTGTATGGTATAAGCGAACAGTAATTAATCTCGACACGGCAAATGGTTACTGCAAAGTTAACTAAATCGTCAAATAACAAGAACAAACAATAAACAAACAATATCATCATACTGAATGGATAGAGATTTGTGTCGTCGTCAGAGGGGTGATGAGGTGCGTTCTAACCATCTTCCCAAAGTTTGACGAATACATAGCGGAAAAATCGAACCATCTGAAACACACACTGGCAGGTTTCGCCAGTTGTAAGTTTCCTTCAGACGTAACAGGGAAGATAGTTGTTTCCTTGACTGAACGCAGAAAGGCCCCTCGTGAGTTGAATAATTGCCAGACGGTAACTAGATTATGATGGTTAACCCATTCATTGCAATGATGTAGGCCTATTATTTTGTTCTAGATTTGCTGTCTCCAGATGATTTTATTCAGCTTTAGAGAGAGTTTCTGAACTGAAGTAGTTAGGACGTTTCCACATCAAGGCCGGAACCAGACTTATTCTAACCCGAATGGTACGATTATGTACAAGTAACGTTGGAATAAGAACACTTAGTTTCACTGGGTTACATTCAGACCAACCTATTTCTCAGTTTTAGACATGATGCCGGTAACAGTGAGAAGCATTATGGTCAGAATGTGACCCAGCGAAACGAAGCGTTCTTATTCCAACATTACTCCTAACTCACATAATCGGACAGTTCGCGTCAGAATAAGTTTGGTTCCTGCCTTAATGTGGACGCGACCTTAGATATGATCTTCCTTAACTAGAAGTCTGCCGTAAGTTTAAAAAAGACGACATAAAGACGGCTGGTGGTAGCTACAATAAGATAAGGAATATCTCACCGGACTGAAGGAGTTGAGGGTTAGCAGCCTGGCCGTCCTTCACTGATAAAAGTCATACTTGTAGGAGGCCTCAGCCCCGAAATCGTCCAGGCGTTGTATTTATTCATTCTTGAATCTCAACGATTTCGTAAATTTTGGAGAATCCTTCTAAAGTGACGGGGTTAGAAACAGTCTCGGTTAAACCTCATCACAACTTTATCTTCCTAAGCTGAATCAAATCACCTCATTGTTGCAAGAATATTGATTATTCATAGCTGAAGCACTCATACAACCGCCACACACTTCACAGAGAAGCCAGAGCATATTTTAAAGCGATAAATTCATGATGAAATTATTTGTGACGAAGAGTCTGTGTAGATGTGTTTCATAAACTAAATACTGCTAATTTTAACTATGTGTAAAACTGACCATATCTGCATCTTGAACACTGAGCTATGATATGAGATTAAAATTTCTTGGTTATGAAGAAGAGCTATGGATATATTGTGGAGACACAGTATTGTCTCAGACTGCCAATAAGCTGCGGGAAATGCCCTGCAAAGGGTGAAAATCTCCGCTTACTGAAGATGAATGAATTTTAATTTTATTGATACGTCCCAAGGGCCACATACCTGTTGGCTTAGGTAACTTTTTAATACGTCCCCTTTAGCGATTTTTTTTTTTACCTTTTTTTTATGTGTCCGACTCTGGGCATAGGCTCCACAGCCTGCACTCAAGGCCCAGTAGTCCTCCTACATACCATGCACCTCTACATGTCACCACTTCGGCGTTAACATCCACCGTCCATACTGAATACATGCTAGGGCTGTCTCATACAGGACTGATGTATCGGTAGTAATGGGGGTATTTTTAAGACATGTCGGCGAGTCTTCTGGTAGATCGGTAAAGTCTGCTTTTATGAAATTCAAACCCTTAAATTGTTCCCTGCCCCAGCGGGGATTTGAACCTGGGTCCGGTAGGACTGCAGGCCACCTCTCTATCGATTTGCTACATTAGCCTTAACAATCTCATATACATTGCTTATGTCTTTCTTATATCGAGATACAATGCTGTGCAGGACAAGATGAAAGTGAAATGTGCAAGAGAAATTGCTTAGATGTGTTACGTAATTACCTAAGCAAACGAGAGTACGCTTGCAGTTCACAGGATGGCGTTCAGGCTCACTATCTATCTATCTATCTATTGCCAGACGCCTCAATCCCGTTTGGGGTGGCCACAAACAAATCGCCTCCAAGTCGCCCTGTCCCCCGCCATTTCACTCCCCTGCTCCCAACTCACACCCCCCTCTCTCATATACCTCTCCACCCCATCTCTCCATCTCATCCTCGGCCTCCCCCTCCCTCTTTCCCCCTCCACCTCACTCACATACACTCTCTTCGTCAGTCTTTGACCCTCCATCCTCTCCACATGGCCAAACCACCTCAGTGTGTTCCTCATAACGCTTCCTATCACATCCACATCAACACCACAACGCTTCTTTATATCCTCATTCGTCAGCCTGTCGCTCCATGTGACTCCACAGGCTCCTCTTAAATAACTCATTTCCACTGCTCTCACTCTTGACTTGTGTCCTTCCAACAACGTCCAAGCTTCACTTCCGTACGTTAGAGTTGGTATCACAATACTGTCATGTAGTAACTTTTTCACTTCCATGCTCACTTCCCTGTTTCTTATCACTGCTTTCAAAGAACCAGCAACCTTTCTTCCCTGCTGTACCCTTTCAAGCACTTCACCCTCCAAAATAGCTTATTATAGTTTTCTTCTCGTAAACAAAATAGCTTATTATAGTTTTCTTCTCGTAAACAAGCTTTGTTTTTATAGGAAGAGCTCAAGACATGAGAAGATTTTGCAGGCTCCTATCCTTGACCTTTCTACAAGAGCAACTCTAAGTTACGATACGGCAGTGGAACGCTCGAGTGCTCTGATATATACTGGGTGAGGATGGGCCGCGTAGGGAAGTACCATAAGTGAAGATATTTTTAATCCTTCAGCCTAATGATACATTTTCTCATCTTTCATTTTATTTAGCTTACAACAGACATTTACTGGTGAAGGGGTTAATGAAGGCTATATCAAGCCCCTAAATGTGTAAAAATTTTCAAAACCAAAAATTAAAGGGAAAATGCCGTACGTCAGAGGATTCAAAAGATTAAGTTTTAAGAAGATGGGAAACCACTCCTATGGTAAATAAGATCGCCTGGCGGTAACAGGAACGAAATAGGGTTCTTCGTGCTTTAAGAAAGTTCACACACACACACACACACACACACACACACACACACACACACACAGGCACCTAGAAAAACAAAAAAAAAGTGAAAAAAAAAAAAAGCTTACGATTCGCTATCTGATCAACGAGTGTAAAGTTTTCCCCATCCACGTCGCCATTTACCAACTGCGATGATCTGGAAGGAGGAGATTAAAGTGCGAATTCGATGTCTCAGAACTCTCAAACTTTTCTCAGGACAGGAAGAAGAGGCCAAAGAAAGGCGGGGATGACGGTGATAATCTTGGCCTTTCACAGTCTGGCCCTGAGTCGCAGAGGAAGAGAAGTTTTATTGAAGGAGTGAGATAATTACATGAAGGACGCTGGGGCGCTTGGGTGGCAGGAGGTGTGTGGGTGGTGGTGATGAAGATTGAGTGATTGTGTGTAGTGGTGCCGGTGGTGGTGATGTGTGGGTGGGTGGTTGGTGGTGGAGATATGATAGTGGTGGTGGTGGTGGTGTGTGGCTGGTGATGGACCTGAGTGGTGGTGTGTGGGTGGTGGTGGTGGTGGTGGAGGTGTGTAGGTGTGTGGGTGGATGGTGGTGAAAAAAGAGGGTGGGTTATACACACACACACACACACACACACACACACACACACGCACACACACACACACACACACACACACACACACACACACACACACACACACACACACACACACACACACACACACACACACACACACACACACAAACACACGACTAGCACCTCCCTCGTCCATCTCACTCTGTCCCCATCCTTCCCACTGATCCTTTCCTCCACCCACGTACCGTACTCTAACATGGTCGGACCTCCAGCAAAAGGTCTCACGTTTTAATCTCCCTGAGTTTATTTTTCATCTAGAGTCAACAGTTAGGCAGCGATGGTACACAATGGTACGATTAATGTGCAAGACGCAATAGAAAAAAAGTCTTGTTATTTCTAAATGTTGGCTTTAAGTTTAATTTCTATAACAGGTAGGAAAAAATTGATTTCGAAAACTACATATTTCGCTGATTTCGACTAAGCAAGGCAGTGAGTTGCAGTGGAAGGGAGCTAAAGGATAATCATTATAATTAGTGGCAGTATATAATTATGATTATAATATGCATAGGTTTAGACAGAGTTAAATAGTGTCGATTAGTTACATGTAGATAGTGTCACATAGTTTGCGTGTGTCAGGTAAGCAGAGTTTCAGCCACAATAGTTATTCTGTGTCAGATAGGTACGATACAGATAGTGCCAACATAAACTGTGTCAAATAAGGATTTTTCAAGTACTGTTGGAAAGATACAGATGCAGATAGAGACCATTAAAAACATATTTATCGAAGAATTTGATCACTATTGTGTATGTTATTCTCCTAGCCCGAAATCTGTAAGATATATCGGCCAAACAAAACAAGACAGTAAACCTATAACTAAACACCCAACGACCAAACAAAGAAACAAACAAGCACCCGCTGCGTGTGAAATTCAGTGGCTGGATCGTGTTCCCCTTGGCAGAGACTTCGTAGCACCTCTTCTTAAGCGATTTATTTCTTGTACTAAGATTTAATGCTCCCTTGTATGCTGCTGATATATCCGCTATACCCCGTTCACCTTAACTTGGCCCAGGTTTTCATCCTTTTGCTGCTTATTTCAGGTAGCTCAGTGGGAGTAAATGACAATGGCATCGCTCTACATCCTTGCAATTGCACTTCTTCATGATTAACACCATTATCTTGTGTTAATCTATTGTTACAACCCAACAATCAAGACAGAGAAACGGCAGTTTTAGACTAAGGTTGAGTAAAAACAGCACAGCCAGCATGCGTCTAATTAGAGAGGATAGTAAACTGAAATAAGCACAAATTATAGCTGAAGCATAGGCGTTGTATAATCCAAGCCAGGGAGAGAACAAAGCAGCTGAACATGGAATATGGAAGCTTGAGAGGGGGGAGGTGCAACGAAAAAAAGAAAAATGCACAGATTGGTTAGTTAAGCCTGAAGGGAATGTACAGGAGTGTTGGTGTGACTGCCAGAGTGAGGTAGGACCCTTTCATTTCACTGAGCTGCGTTCTAGTCGTCTGTGCAGGATTTCCACCACGTCTTCCTTAATTTCCCAGTTTTAAAAGAATAGATTTGGAGGGGTGAGGGCCGTTATGAGCTTGGTTAGGTGTTCGAGGATGTGAGGGGTATGTGCTTAATCAGATGGAGGGTTGCAACAAAGTTGTGTTGCTTATGTTTTATTACCCCCACCTGACAAAGTCAAAGGAGGGTGTTGTTATCACTGGGATCAATAGGTGTTCGTCCGTAGAGATGGATGGCAGGGTGACAGGCTGGGCGTAGAGATTTCGTTTCCGGGCCAGAACTCAGAAAGTACTCACTATACAGTAGAGACATGATTTTTCACATACTGGTAGTTGTGTCTTACAGTGAAATGGTCTCTTTCAATATGTGGAATGCAGTGTCTCAAGTAGTTTTCGTAAAAATAATGACAAAGTAATAAAAAAAAAATGTTTCTGGACTAGGACTCAGAAATTAATACAAGTACACGGTTCTAACTCTCCAGGAATATGTGTTAACATGCCTTCTGGTGCCTTTTGGTAGTTAGAATGCCATGAGATTATATAATGTTATGAAACTGCAAATATACATGAAACTGATTATTTAATGCATTTTTCTACTAAAACTTTGCAGCTATTACACCTAGGAGGCAGAAATTGTACATGATAAATGATTATATGAATATCTAATTATGAATGAAGTTTCTTGACTATGCCTATTATGTAATCGTACAAAATAGCTGCCTAAAAAAAAAAAAAAAAGTCATAATTTCACCAGATCTGCTCATAAATTCACTATTACCATGGATAAACTGCTGAATTTGTTACGTTTTAATGTCTCTGGGTTATAGAGAGGGGGGGAGGTGAGGGCCGTTATGTACTTGGTTTGGTGTGCAGGGAGGTGGCGGGGTATGTGCTTGGTCAGATGGAGGGTTGCAACAGCGTAGCGTTGCCTATGTTTTTCTAGTCGGTCGGAGCTGAGCCGTTCCGCGGCAATCGGATTAAAAGGGTTAACTACAAAGAAAATGGGTCCTACTCCTTCATTATTATTTTTACTTCCCCTGAGCCCTATTACCAAGCAATCCCTACAGTATCAGCGAAAGGCCTAGCACTACTCTTACTCATTTAACTCGCTCTCAGCTAAATAATATCTACTGATGTTAGCTGAAATATAATATCTGAATTGTCCCGACCGTGAATGGGTAAATGGTGACAATATTAACACTCTCAGGCTCATATGGCTAATCCTCTGGTGAATAAAATTGTTTGGCATTGACTGGAAAAGAGTACTAGAGTTGCTTCGACCATGAGAGAGGTACTGCAGGGTGTGGTATGGGCTAGTTTGGCTAGAGGTGTCACAGGTTATCAGTTCATCTCCTTTCATTCTCATCTTTCATTCCGTGTTATACATTTTTACATTTTTCCCCTACCCTGTTGTTCATCCTGTCACCCTCCCAACGCCACTGTGAGGGACCTACTATATATTGCAGCTGGGTGTTATGGCCGGTGGCAATGTTGCACTCACCAGAACGCGTTTTATTGTCCCCAGCTTTATTCCAGCATTTTCCAGTTTTATATTTCATGCC